>NW_026867860.1:783113-892757 GCF_020745735.1 Hemiscyllium ocellatum
GAAATATAGGCAGCAGGTTTAGATAGAGGATCTGGATCGGTGCAGGCTTGAAGGGCAGAAGGGTCAGCTCCTGTACTGTAATTTTCTTTGTTCTTCTATCTTTATTATTCATTCTAAAAATTGCAAGTCTTCAACTTAATGTTTGCTACAGTTTAATAACATAAACATTTATTTATTTGACAGTGCATGTTAAATTATTGTCATTTCTAAATTAGAGTCATAGAGATGTACAGTATGGAAACAGACCCTTTGATCCACTCTGTCCATGCCGATCATATATTCCAACCCAATCTATTCCCACCTGACCGGACCCGGTCCATATCCCTCCAAACCCTTCGTATTCATAGACCCATCCAGATGCCTTTTAAATGTTGCAATTGTACTTGCCTCCACCACTTGATCTGGCAGCTCATTCCATACACATAATACTCTTTGCGTGAAAAAGGTGCCTCTTAGCTGTCTTTTATATCTTTCCCCGCTCACCCAAATATATGCCCTCTACTTCTGGATGGCCCCACACCAGGGAGAACAACTTGTCTGTTTACCCTATCTATGCCCTTCATGATTTTATAAACCGTAATACGATCACCCCTCACCTCCGACGCTCCGCTGAAAACAGCCCTAGCCTATTTAGGCTCTCCCTACATCTCAAATGCTCCAACCCTAGCAATATCCTTATAAATCTTTTCTGAACCCTTTCAAGTTTTACAACTTCCTTCTGATATGAAGGAGACCAGAATTGCATGCAATATTCCAAAAGTGGCCTAATTAACTTCCTGTAGACCCACAACATGACCTTCCAACTCCTGTACTCAATACTCTGACCAATAAAGGAAAGCACACCATTCGTCTAATTCACTTTCTTACCTATCTGCTACTCTACTTTCAAGGAACAATGAAACTTTACTCCAAGGTCTGTTTGTTCAGCAACACTCCCTTGGATCTCACCATTAAGAGTATAACTCCTGCTAAGACTTGCTTTCCAAAATGCAGCACCTCGTATTTATGTAAATTGAACTCCATCTGCCTCTCCTAAGCCCATTGGTCCATTTGATCAAGGTCCTGTTGCAATCTGAGGTATCCTTCTTCGCTGTCCACTACACCTCCAATTTTGGTGTCATCTGCAAACTTACTAACTGTACCTTTTATGCTCACATTCAAATCATGTATATAAATAATGAAAAGTAGTGGATTCAGCACTCATCCTTATGGTACTCCACTGGTCACAGGCCTCCAGTCTGAAAAACAACCCTCCACCACCACCCTCTGCCTTCTACCTTTGAGCCAGTTCTGTACCCAAATGGCTATTTCTCCCTGTATTTCATGACATCTAAGCTGGCTAACCAGGCTTCCATGGGGAACCTTGTCGAACGTCTTACTGAAGTTGAAATAAATGACGTCCAACTCTCTGCCCTCATCAATCCTCTTTGTTACTTCTGTAAAAATCTCAAACAAGTTTGTGAGACATTGTTTTACACTCACAGAACAATGTTGACTATCCCTAATGAGTCCTTGCCTTTCCAAATACATGTCCATCCTGTCCCTCAGGGTTCTCTGCAAGAACCTGCTCACTACCGCTGCCAGGCTCACTGGTCTCTCGTTCCCTGCCTTGTCCTTACCGCCCTTCTTAAATAGTGGCAGCACAGTCGCCAACCTCCAATGCTCTGGGACCTCACCTGTGACTATTGATGATACAAATATCTCAGTAACAAGCCCAGCAATCACTTCCCTGACTTCCCACAAAGGTCGCGGTACACCTGATCTGGTCCTGGGGATTTATCCACTTTTATGTGTTTCAAGACAACCAGCACATCTTCCTCTGTAATATAAACATTTGGAAGATGTCACCATTTATTTCCCTACATTCAGTATCTTCCACGTAATTTTCCACAGTAAACATTGATGCAAAATGCTCATTTATTATGTCCCGTAGCTCCTGCGGTTGCACACAAATGCCTCGTTGCTGATCTTTGAGGGGAACCTATTCTCTCCCTACTTACTCTATTTTCCTTAATGTTTTTGTAAAATCCTTTGGGTTCTCCTTAATTCGATTTTCAAATGTTATCTCATGTCCCCTTTTTGCCCTCCTGACTTCCCTCTTAAGTATACTCATACTGCCTTTGTACTCTTCTAAGGATTCACTTGATCTACTCAGACAACATGTTCTTTTGCTGTACAAAACAGAACGTGCACTCTTTACTTTTGTATCATAAAACGTTGTTAGGTGGTTATTTTAGTTCCATCAATATATAATCAACTTAGCAGTTTTCAGAGACGACACAATTATTGTTCAGTTGAATAATTGTAGTTAATATTTCATCCTTGCCCAATTCACAAACATGGCAAACACCTGATTATTGTTCAGGTCAGTAAACCCACCACGTTGCAATCATGACTGACATTAAAAATGGATTCCAAAAGGCTTCAATTCCGGCACAGTGCTACTGGACCTCATAGCTACCTCTGGCACTCAGTGAGACACTGACCTGCTCCTGAATCTGTCCAGATAATTTCCAACCTGGGTCAGGGTAATCATTCAAACATTCCTTCAAAGTAAATCATTTGGATTCCACCTTGGGCAGAAGGAAACTAGCCAACAGGCTATCACTGTTCTCAGTGAAGTTACAAATACTGCCTAAATCAGATACCAATGATTGACCAGGAACTAGGTCTTACAATGTCATGGAGTAAAAAGTGAGGTCTGCAGATGCTGGAGATCAGAGCCGAAAATGTGCTGCTGGTCAAAGCACAGCAGGCCAGGCAGCATCCAAGGAACAGGAAATTCAACGTTTCGGGCCAGAGGCCTTCATCAGCCCTTTCCTGATGAAGGGCTCTGGCCCGAAACGTCGAATTTCCTGTTCCTTGGATGCTGGCTGGCCTGCTGTGCTTTGACCAGCAGCACATTTTCGGGTTACAATGTCATCCCCAGTCAAATCCAGACCCAGAGAGCAGTTGTATGGACATGGAGTGTCAGAATCAAATGGTGTTGCTTTTGGTGCTGGCATGTCCCCCATACTCCATACATCTGCTCCCTGGACCAGACACTGGGTGAAAATGTTCACAATTAAAAGTATATTGCAGCATCTTGTGTCTCACTGTGAATCCTCTGAAATTATATCCAATAAATGTACCTTCACATTCACCAGTATCAAAATAAATCTGTACATGCCTGTGGATGGCCAGATAATAATACATGGGTCACCCAACAGAATGTATCTGAAGAAACCAGGAGCTAACGGCAAATCAAAAATCAGTTTAATAATTGAACTTTGTGGATTTTGTCTTGTCTAGGTCACTGCACATATTGTGCTGACACTCAGGTGAATGTAACCATGCACACCATAACAGGAAGTCTTGGTCCAACGTTCCTCCTCAGCTTCCTGACCTCACACACCTCATTCCCTCACACACCTCACTCCCTCACACTTTCACCAACTGATGAGAATCCACAAATTGAGTGAAATTTGGAATATAGAACAGTACAGCTCAGTAAGAGCCCTTCAGCCCTCAATGTTTTGTCGGCCTTTTATCCTACTCTAAGATCAGACTATCCTACATAATCTTCAATGCCCTAACTTCCATGTGCCTATCCAAGGGTCGTCTTAATTATCTCTAATGTATCTGACTCTACTACCATCACTGGTGGTGCACTCTGCCCCCACCACTCTCTGTGTAAAGAACATACCTCTGGCATCCCCCCAAAACATTCCTCCAATCACCTTAAAATTACGCCCCTTGTTGAAAAGACTCTGGCTATCCAATCTTTGCATCTGAACATCGTGTACACCTCTATCAAGTCAGCTGTCATTTTTTGACGCTACAGGGAGAAAAGTCCTAGCTCCCTCAAACTTCCTTGCTAAGACATGCCCTCCAGTCCTGGTAGCATCCTGGTAAATCTCCTCTGCACAATCTCTGAGGCTTCCACGTGTTTCCTATAATGAAGCAACCAGAACTGAACACAAAATTCCAAGTGTGGTTGAGCCACAGCTTTATAGAGCTAAGCATTAACCTCGTCGCTCTTAAACTCAATCCCCCTGATAATGAAAGCCAACAGACCATTCCGTTCTTAACAACCCTATCAACTTGGTGGTAACTTTGTGAGATCTATTGACATGAACCCCAAGATACCTCTGTTCCTCCACATTGCTGAGAATTCTGCCTTTAAGCCTATATTCTGTATGCAAATGAAACCTTCCAAAATAAATCACTTCGCACTTTTTAAGTTTGAACTCTATCTGCCACTTTTCAGCCCTGCTCTGCATCCTGTCAAAGTCCTGTTGCAAACTACAGCATCCCTCCAGACTATTCACAACTCCATCAACCTTCATGTCATTGGCAAACGTACTAACCCACGATTGCACTTCCTCAGCAAAGTCATTTATAAAAATCACAAAGAGCACAGGTCCCAGAGCCGATCCTGTGGAACACCATTGGTCAGTGAGCTCCAGGTTGAATACTTTCCATCTGTTACCATCCCCTGCCTTCTATGGGCCAGCCACGCCTGCATCCAGACAGCCAAATTTCCCTGCTTCCCATGCCTCTTTACTTTCTAAATGCGCCTACAATGGGGACTCTTATCAAATGCCTTTCCAAAATTCTTGTTCACCACATCTACTGGTCTACCTTCATCAATGTGTTTTTTTTCACATCTTCAAAGAATTCAATAAGGTTTGCGAGGCATGACCTGCTCCTCAAAAAACCATGCTGACTATCTCTAATCAAACTATCGTTTTCTAAGTAATTGGAAATCCTGTCTCTCAGAATTGCCTCCAATACTTAGCCCACCACTGGTGTAAGACCGACTGTTCTATAATTCCCAGGGTTATTCCTATTCTCTTCCCTGAACAAGAGAATGACATTTGCCACTCTCCAATCATCTGCCACTACTCCAGCAGACAGCGAGGATGCAAAGATTATCACCAAAGGCATGACAATCTCTTACATCATTTCCTGGAGTAACCTAGGGTATACCCCATCTGACCCAAGGGATTTTTCTATCCTTAGGTTTGTACTTCAATCAGTCTGTACTTCCCCTCAACTTGTCTACGCCCTGTCCAACCAACTGATTGAATGCTTTCCAGTTCAGTGTTATGTACAGTGCTGCCTTCCTGATCAAGTATAGTCCCCAACGTCCTGTGAATCACGGAATCAAAGAAAAAGCAATGTACCAATCCCTTCCTGATAAAGAGCTCATGCCCGAACCGTCGACTCTCCTGCTCCTCAGATACTGCCTGATCTGCTGTGCTTTTCCAGTACCACACTTTTTGACTCTGATCTCCATCAACTGCAGTCCTCAGTTTCTCCATTACTGAGGGCTGTGCCCTCTGCACACTGAGGGTGGAATTAACCATCAGAAACTCATTGTATGTGGAGCTGACTGCTCAGTTCCGAGAAGTTGCACTTGATGAATACATTTTTCGAAAAAAGAAATTACAATTCAACAGTTATTCATTTAGTTCCAGAATTACAATTTTGGTTCATGGTTTGGGCAGCCTGATAACAAATACTGAATGATTGAGGAACTCTGAGGCACAGAGTATTCCAGGTGTTATATTCCAGCTTACGTTAATACTGGCAGTATTATCAGACAGACAGATGTGATAATGGCATGAGTTGACATGTGGAGGTGGAACATTTTTGCCATCACAGAGACATGTTTGAGAGAGGTCAGGGCTAATAACTCAGTATTCTGTTGTATTGGAACTATACGCAGGACAGGAGAGGGTGTTAGAGAGGAGGTGGTGCTGCATTATTAATTAAGGAACAGTTACTGCAGTGAGGAAGGGTGATACCTTCGACATGTCTTCAAATGAGGCCTTGTGGATCGAGGTTAGGGTCCCAACGATGACAGACACACTGCTGGGGATATTTATAGAGCCCCAGAAAGATGGAAATGCAGGAACAAATATATAACCAATTTACTGAGGTGTGTAAAAAGCAATCCACTGAGGTGTGAAGGAAAGCAAGTCCGAAGATGTCACAGAGATAGGAAAGCAAGGCTTCAGATCTTAAAGAGTCAGGAAAGCAAGGCGGGAGGTGTTGCAGAGACAGGAAAGCAAGGCTGGAGATGTTACAGAGATAGGAAAGCAAGGCTGGAGATGTTGCAGAGATAGGAAAGCAAGGCTGGAGATGTTACAGAGATAGGAAAGCAAGGCTGGAGATGTTACAGAGATAGGAAAGCAAGGCTGGGGATGTTGCAGAGATAGGAAAGCAAGGCTGGGGATGTTGCAGAGATAGGAAAGCAAAGCTGGAGATGTTACAGAGATGGGAAAGCAGGCTCTAAGTGTTACAGGGATAGGAAAGCAAGGCTAGAGATGTTACAGAAAGAGAGGAAAGCAAGGATGGAGATGTTGCAGAGATAGGAAAGCAAGGCTGGAGATATTACGGAAAGATAGGAAAGCAAGGCTGGTGACGCAACAGAGTTAGGAATGAAAGGCTGGGCATGTTACAGAGAGAGGAAAGCAAGGATGGAAATGTTACAGAGAGAGAGGAAAGCAAGGCTGGAAATGTTACACTGATAGGAAAGCAAGGCTGGAAATGTAACAGAGATAGGAAAGCAAGAATGGATAAATAGTGTGGCCTGTACATGCTAGAATGGATTACTGAGATAATTTTGAACTCATTCACAGGCTATGGGGAAAGGTGAAGCAGCTAGAGTTTAAAGAGATAGGGAGGGTGTTGGGGTTGGCGGAATTTACAGTGATAGATTGGGCTATAGTATGATATAAAGGTTGCAGTGATACGGAGGGTTGCTGAGATACAAATGGATGTAGCGGCTGAATGAGATGACAGGGAAAGATACAGAGATACGTATATATAGTTTAAAATGGAATTGTGCAATGTCTCATAGAGAAACTATTGTAGAAATCTGTGGAATAGACAAGGCACTTGGAGGAACTGAAGGAGTGAGACCTTGGACTGTCCAATCACAAGAGTTATAGAGTGAGTGCCATACAGCATAGAAGAGGCCCTTCGATTGACAGTGACAAAAAATTAAAAGCCCTGCAGGCACTGGAAATCCCTCCTTCCTAACATCTGGGTGCTCGGGCGAAATGTGAGAGAGAGGTCCTACAGACTCCTCAAGCAACAATGTGACATAACGAAGCCTCACGTTTCAGATCAAACACAGACACGGAAACCTCCTGCTGACGCCCTTCCCTCAGCTGGATCAGTGTCCCTCTACATTGAACACTTGGAGGATGCACTGACAGAGTGAATGAACTGGAGAATGTATACTGGATGGGCTATTTCAAAATCACCAGGAGGTGCTCAGCAGCAGCATTCATGATCAAGTTGGTCATGTCCAAAAGAACATAGCTGCGAGACTGGGTCTGCACCAGGTAGGGAGGGAACGACTGACAAGGAGAAACATACTTGACCTCATCTTCACCGCAGCTGCAGAGACATTGATCGATGACCATATTGGGAATAATGACGACCGTACACAGTATTTCTGGAGACAAAGACCCATTGTGAATAGTATGCGTGTGCACACGCGTGAACGCACGTGTTAGAGATACTATCACGATGCTAAATGGACAGAGTTCTAAGAGATCTAGAACTCAGCACTGGTCTGTGTTAGGTGACATGGGTCATTACCAACAGCATCAGAATAGTACTCCAACACAATTTTCACTGTCACTGCCTGGCATATGGTCCACTTTACCCTGACCATCAGACCAGGGGATAAACCCTTGTTCAATGGAGAATACAGGAGAGCCTGCCGCGCGCAGCATCAGGTACACCTCACAATGAGGTGACATTACCAAACAGGCCCACTTACTCACCAAATAGCATAAACAGCTCGTGACAGACATATCTAACCAATAAATCTGACTAAATCTCCACAATCCTGTCACATGCAGTCAGGTTGAATGGTGGTGTCAATCAAGCAACTCACTAGAGAAGGAGGATCCCCACATATCACCTTCCTCAATGATGGAAGAGCCCGACACAACAATAGAAAAGCTAAGGCTGAAACGACCACAACAATGTTCAGACAGAAGTATCGATAGGATGATCTATTTTAGTCTCCTCCAGATGGCAGTCTTCAGCTAATTCGATTCACTGTGTGTGGTAATTCCAAACGGCTGGAGGGATGGGGAATGCAAAGGATGTGGGCCCTGATAACATTCCATTCATGCTATTCCTGCTGGGATACAGCACTGGCATCGACCTGTCAATGTGGGAAAATATCCGTGTGTGTCCTGTACACACTCAGACAAACTAGACAATCAATGACTGTCCCATTGCTCTCATCTCTATTATTAATAAAGGGATGGAAGATGTCATCCACAGTGGGATCAAGCAGCACTTCCTCAGCACCAACCTGCTCACTGATTCTCAGTTTGAGTTCTCATCCCTTGGGCTCATTGGAGCCTTGGTTTAATGATGTACAACAAGAGACCATGCAGCTGAATTCTAGAGGTGAGGTGACAGTGACTGCACTTAACATCATCATAACTGCATTTGACCAAGTGTCGTATCCAGGATTAACGGCAAAACTGGAGAAAATAGGAATAGTTTGCACTGGCTGATGTTATACCTGGTACAAAGGAAGGTTGCTGGGTTTGGAGGAGAGCAGCCACTTCAGCTCCAGGACAGCTCCGCCGCAGTTCCCCAGGGGCGGGGTTTCTGTGTAAGCCTGGAGATCAGAAATGGAAAAGTAAGGCACCATACTCTTAGAGGATGAAAAGGCTGCTCTTTCATTAGACAGAGACGACTGGTGGTAGTTTAACTGGGCAGTCACCATGCCGCAAGTGAGCGAGAGATTGAGTAGCACAGCCCTTTTCAGTTACCGAAGAATTGAACCCACACTGTTCGCATTAATCTGCATTACAAACCAGATTGAGCTAACCAAGTCCTCACTCAGCTCCTTGGGTTAGATACTGTAATATTATTCCATTCAGGTATGTTGTTAGATACCTCTTGAGCAGGTGAAACTAGAAGCCAGCTTCCTAGCTCAGAGAGAGGGGCAGCATCAGTGAGCTGTAGGAGTGCTCTCTGCCCTCGGCCCAATAATTTTCAGCTGCTTCATAAATGACTTTAAAATCACAAATGGGGATGTTTGCCAATGATTGGACAGTGTTCAACACCATTCGTGATTTACTCAGATACTGAAGCAGTCCTTGTCCAAATGTACCAGGACCTGGAACTATGCAGGTGTGTGCTTAACAGTGACAATACCATTTCCATTACACATGTGTCAGACAACAATTACCTCTAACAATGGAAAATTGAACCACATCCTCTAACGTTCAATGCCACCACCATAAATGAACACACACCAAGCAATATCGCGGGGATTATCGTTAGCCTGAAAGGGACTGACCATATGATTTCAGTACCCATTCCTGTGAAGGGCTTATGCTAAAGCATTGACTCTCCTGTACCTCAGATGCTCCCTGACCTGGTTTGCTTTTCCAGCGCCACGTTTGGAAGCATATAAATTCATTGGCTACAAGAATGTGTCAAGGGTTAGAAATTCTGCAGGAATAACTCACCTCAACATTTCCGAAAGCCTGTTCACTATTGCTAAGACACATGTTGAATGAGTGTATGATTAAATACTTCCATTTGCCTGTGTGAGTGCAGCTCCACCCCTCATCCACTGACGCTCAGTAGCAGCAATACCTGACATCTACACGGTGCTCTCCAGAAATTTACCAAGTCTCCTTACCTCTGAACCCCCGACCATCAAGAAGGACAAGAGAAGCAGATACACGGGACCCCCACTATGTTCGCATTCTTTCCAAGCCATCCACCATCCTTACTGGGAAGTATATTGCCAGTGTCACTGTTTCAAGTTCCCTATCCATCAATAAATGCTGTCCCAATCACATTTCATGACTAAATTAACATAAAAATATTGTCTAGACCTGTTCAATGCTGGACATTGTTTTTTGGGGTTTTGTGAGCTCAGGCTGGTTGGTCCAGGCAGTACCTTGCTTGTTGTGAACAGCTGAAGGAATATGCTGTTTGAAACAATCTGTCAGTCTCAGAGGCATGGCCTATATACCGAGCATCACAGACACTGGCATTCTCATCCCACCTTGCTGAGTTTTGAGATAGACAGAAGCAACTGAAAACGTACTCATATCTGACTGGGACATGTTAAAACACACAGTGATATTGTTGCCATGAAAATGATGATGAGTGGATATTAGCAGGGAGAAAGTGAGGACTGCAGATGCTGGAGATCAGAGTCAAAAAGTGTAGTTCTGAAAAAAAAATCAGACTTTCAGGCAGCATCTGAGGAGCAGGAGAATCGAGTATTAATTAACAATATTAATACAAGGGAAAGTAATTGTATATTTTCAAAGTCCTTGTACTTATTAATAGTTTGGTCTTGGGTGAGGCAATGAGACTCATCATTTCAATGCTACGTAATGTGAGTTTTCATCATATTGTTGTTATAACAGCGTACTGAATAAATGGGTGGATTTTGTGCTTATTGGACAATCTAAAAGTTGGTATTATGAAAGGATTTCGGACCTTCAGTAAAGAGACTTTACTTAATGGCTGTTAATGGTTAGAACAATGCTGCAAACATTTACACAGAGATTTCCAGCTTAAGTCACACACAAGGTCTTTGGGCTGGATCATACTGGCCATCAATGGAGCTGCACAATTCTGTTTGGATGCTGACATTGTGGGGCTAACATACATTGGATATTGTTTATGAGGGGTTCAATGTAAGATGCCATGTGCTGCAGAAGCCCATCACCTTTATAACACCTTCATTCAGGATCAGGTACAAGGTGCAGAATTACAGAGTTTAGTAGCCACACAAGAAGAGATATACTTGCAAGACATGGCTGTTTACAGGTCGTTGTTATAAATATTGAACTGCGTCTGGACCAGCATCATGTGCTAGTCCATTGACCAGTCTGCCCCACACACATCTCCCTGTTGTTCAGGTATGTCTCTAACCAGTCTATTGTGAGGGATTGTGCGGGTAACTGTCCAGCTCCAGTTTGGAAGCTCTCTGGACAGATTTTGGAAATGGCCAGTGGTTTGGAGGTCGTGGTGAGGCCAGTAACACTGTGTCTGAATTCAGGCTTTTCCTCAAAATCATTTCCAACAGCTTTGCTCCCTGCAAGATGGTGTGTTCACTGATCTGGACATGAATCGGCTGTTTACCTCAGTCACTGAACTGTAATAGTTAGGTGTGCGCTCTGGTAATTCAATTATTGCTCACTTCAATAGTTCTCAACTGAAAAACAATGATGTTTGGTTTATTTTTAAATATGTAAGAAATAAAGTGATATTAACTCTTCATTGCAGAAAATGTAAAACTGACCTGTTGTACATTTCCCACAGATTAATCAAGCAGCAGTCAGATATTGTCTGGAAAGCAGGATTCTGTGAACAGGACTATATCCCGGGCAACATCACCATCCTCTCTGGTAGGTTCTGTCCCACTGACAGGACACAGCCAGGCAAAGAGGGACAGCGCCTCTTTGGTATATAGTCAATATAGGCTGACATGGTGGCTCAGTGGTTAGCACTGCTGCCTCATAGAACCAGAGTCCCAGCTTTGAGTCCAGGCTCAGGCAACTGCCTGTGTGGAGTTTGCACATGCTCCCTTTGTCTGCGTGGGTTTCCTCCCACAGTCCAAAGATGTGCAGCTCTGGTGAATTGGCCGTGGTAAACTGGGCATAGTGTTCAGTGCATTAGTCAGAGAGGCGTGTGTTGTTCTTCGGAGGGTTGGTATGAACTGGTTGGGCCGAAGACCCAGTCCCCATACTGTATGGCATCCAATCTAATGATAGTGCTCAGCATTGATGCTGGATCCGGTGGTGGCTAGACTGCTCTGTGGCAGGTTATGGTGGAATCAATAAAAGGGAAACATATAATTGACCACATCGTCACCGATCTGCCTGCTGCAGATAGACCCCACCATTTCATATATCAGGAAGAATGGTCACTGCACAATGGGGAGCAAGGGCTACCTTCACATTTCGCAGACCCTCCTCGCCATGATATGTAGCCCCTTGAGTACTGAATGGGACAGACTTTAAACAGATTGAATAATTAATAGTGATGCAGCCATGAGGTGAAGAAGGGCCGCAGCAGAATCATACTCTGCTCATACAGTCTGCAAACTCACAGCCAGACATACCTCCCACTGTACAGTAACCATCAGATTAACATAGCTCCCACTGTACAGTAACCATCACGGCCTAACATACCTCCCACTGTACAGTAACCATCATGGCCCGACATATCTCCCACAGTACAGTAACCATTACGGCCCGACATACCTCCCACTGTACAGTAACCATCACGGCCTAACATACCTCCCACTGTACAGTAACCATCACGGCCCATCATATGTCCCACTCTAGAGGAGCCACCAAGAGCGGCATGGTGGCTCAGTGTTTACCACTGCTACCTCCCCACGCCACGGTCCTGGGGTCGGTTCCATCCTTGGGCAACTGTCTGTGTAGAGTTTGCACATTCACCCCGTGTCTGCATGGATTTCCTCTCACCGGCCAGGTGAATTGGCCATACTAGATTTTTAAGTGTTTTAGTCAGAGGGAATTGGGTGCGGGTGGGTTACTCTTCGCAGGGTTGATGTGGACTGGTTAGGCCAAAGGGCCTGTTTCCACACTGTAAGGAATCTAATCTACTCTGCAAGGTTCATGTCAGGAATATGATGGAATAATCAATTGTCTGAGTGAGTGCAGCTCCAACAGTACTCTAGTATGGACTTACTAGCAACAGGCAACACACTTGTGTGGGGAAGATCATGTTCACAAACTTGATTGAGTGTTTTGAAGAAGTGATAAAATTGATTGAGGAGGGCATGGGGCTGGATGTTGGCCGTTTGGAGCTTAGCAAGGGCTTTGATATGGTTCCTTATGGCTGGCTCATATAGAAGGTGAAGTGAAATGGGATCAGCGGTCAGTTAGTAAGATGGATAGAGAACTGCTTGGCCATGGAAGACAGAGTAGTGGTGGAACAGTGTTTTTGTGACTGGAGATCTGTACATAGATAGGCGGAGTTGCAGATTGTGAGGATGATTGCCAAGTAATACAGCAGGATACAGGTCAGCTGCAGACTTGGACAGAGAAAACACAGATGTAACTTTATTTGGACAATTTTGACGAGATGCATTTTGGAAGGTCTAATGCAGGAGAGGAGTATAAAGTACATATCATTGCGAGGAGGGTCTGCAATATATGAAGGTAGCCCTTGCTCCCCATTGTGCAGTGACCATTCTTCCTGATATATGAAATAGAGAGGTGTATCTGCATCAACATCCGAAGGGACCTTGGTGTACAGCTCCACAGTTCCCTGAAAGTGGTAACATGGGTGGATAGGGTGATCAAGAAGACTGATGGCAAACTTACAGACATGTATCAGAGCATGCAGTATGAAAATTAGCAGGTCATATTGCAGCTTTAGATAAAGTTAGTCCGAGTTACATTTAGAATATTGTGTGCAGTACTGGTTGCCACACGATGTTGAAGTGTTGGAGAGGGTATGGAAAAGGTTTACCAGCATGTTGCGTGGTTTGGAGGGTATTACCCAGAAGGAGAAATTGAACACACATGAATTGTTTGCACCTGGGCATCATTGGCTATGGGGCTACCTGACAGATATTTACAAAATTATCAGAGGCATGGATAGAAGGACAGTTAGAGGCTTTTCCCCCCAGAGTGTAAATATCAATTACTCAGGACCGTAGGTTTTAAGGTAAAGGGAGTAAGTTCAGGAGATGTGATAGGTCCATTTTTTTCTTGCTGTTCCAGACGGAATGTGAAAGTGCCTGGAATGCACTGATAGAGGGGAAGAAGCCAATATAGCAAGGTTTAAGAGGTATCTTGGCACAAGTATGAGTAAGTAGGGAATAGAATGACATTGAGGGTGTCGGAACAAAAACTTTTGTTTTATCTTAGAAGTGTCAGTGCGGGATTGCTGGGCTGAAGGGCCGGTTCCAGTACTGGACTGTTCTTTAAGACAAGAATTGAGCACGAGAGTGGCGAGATGCTCACTGAATGATTACCGTCTGGGCTGCTCACTCCGTGTTTGTACACATTCAATGCTGCTGCAAGGACACTGTGCTCAGGGACACCCACCCAGCTCATGGGCTGTCTCTCTGGGCCACTCACTCCATGTTTGTGCACACTCACTTTGAACTGAGTTGAATGATCACAGAATTATTGCCTTGCCTTACCCTGCCTTTATCAGAGTTACCCCTCAGCTAGAGCTACCAGGCTCACCCGTCTGCTGTGTTGTCTTGGTGTTTAGCACAGACACAAATCAAGGAAGCTTGATATCATTGTCCACCGTCAGTCAGAGTGCCCAGCACAGTGAGACAAGGGGAGTCTCAGATCCCAGTCCGGGAGATTGGACACGGTCAGTCAGCTTCTCGTGGTTGTTAGGGTCAGGATCCTTCCCCTGTGAGGGGGTGAGGAGTTGAATGTTAGGCTGCCCCATTTCCCTCTTTGTTCTTTGTGCCCTAGGATGGGATGGTTCCTTCCAGAATGTGAGAATTACCAAGAAGGATTAGGGATTTGGAAGTAGTTGGTACAGCTGTTACTGCTGGGACAGTTTGGGGAAAGGTGTCGAGGTGTTCTGAGTGAGTGAGTGGGCAGCACAGACACCAGGCAGAGTTGGGCAGAGAAGAGATTACAGAGAGACTGAGAGAAAGAGCTGCATTCACTGAAGGTGGGAGAACATGAGCCTTGGCGGGGGGGTGGGTGCAGTAACAGAGAGAATGAGGGTGAAGTCACGAATTGCAGATGGTGGCCCTTACCCAGGTAGAGGGGAGAAGGTCACTGACCTCCTTCCTACACTGCTGGGTGTTCACCCAGATGGCTGGCACCTCACTGACCAGAGGTCAGCCTCAGACTAAGCTGGAAGGGTCTGGTGTCTGCCAGCCCTGGAGGAAGATAATGTTCTTCTCATGCACCATGTCATACACCAGGACCAGGGGCTTGGCCACAAAGTGGGGTGCCACTTTTATCCCCTCTGCCATGTCCAGGCCAGTTTCGGATTCACAATCCAAGTGTAAAATGACATTTTAAAGATGGCTCCTGGAAACAGGGAGGCTGGTGCATTCTGGGATATCCAGGCAGAGGGCAGTTGTTATGAAAAGGGGAAAATCATCGCGTTAGTGTCAGATGAGAGGAAGACCATGTGGGCAGGGTGGGTAGTTAATGAAGAAGATTGGGGATGGTATCATGAGAAAATGCAATTCACCTTGTGGAGAGAAACCCTCCATGAAACTGGACTAAAATGGGACTGACCAAATCATAAGATGATTTCGGCCTCTGTCAAAATAGGGATGAAATATTGGAAGCAACAGACTTGGAGTGGAGAATTATACAGGAGATTTAAATCCTCAAAAAAAAGTAACACAATGTTCCAGAATGTTAAAAGGAGCCGGGGAAAATCCCCTACATTATACAATTCTCACTGGATGCAGGGATGATGCCGGAGGACAGGAGAATGGCTAATACTGCAACTTTGTTTAATGTGGACCAAGGGACTGACTGAATAGGTCGTGGCTGGAATTCGGAGACAGTGGAGGTCACTGAGGAAGTCCCAGGGACTCCAGGACAGTCGGTCTGGATTTGGTCAAGGAAGTTCGTGTGTAATTAATCTGACTGTGCCGGTTTGAGGCAGTAACTTGTAATTGCATGGGACTTGCTTGGATTTGACGAGAGATCCCATGGCAGGCTGCTTAAAAAACAGAAACTAAAGGGTCCAAGTGAATGGAGCAAACAACCCGGAGAAGTGCAAGGCAAGGCATTTGGGGACATCAACAATAGAGAGGAACGTACAATAAATGAGAATATGGTCAGTGTGGGCAGATAAATGAAGGTAGCTGGAATCACCAATAGTCTCGTTAATGGAGCAAATGGCATCATTTCCACTTTCAGCCAAAGTGCAGAATTTCAGAGCAGGAAGCTCATGCAGGAACTGTATAAATAATGAGTTCAGTTACAGGTTGGGGGCTGTGTGCAGTCTGGTCACCCCATCACATGGAAGGATGGAATTGGACTGGAGAGGGTACAGAGGAGATTCTTCACCCTGTGACAGTGAAAGTGCAGTTGTGAAGAAAGATTGGAATTGAGGATGCTGAGAGGAGATTTGATTGAGGTGCACGTATTGTCAAGGGGCTGTGTAGAAAGGGAGAGAACCCTTTGTTCCTGTTGGAGAGCTCAGTTACCAGTGGCGAATATTTCATGTAATAAATTGAAATATTAGAGAAGTGATGGGGAAAGTTGTTATTTCACGCAGTTTATGGTCGGGATCTGGGAGTCACACATGGAAGTGGAGTAGAGGCAGAAACTCTCAAACCATTTTACAAACGTGCCGGGAACCGCACCTGAAGTCCTTCACTGTCTGGGGGGACAGAACTAAGGCTTTAAAAAACAACGTTACATCTTGACCAATGCAGACAGTGGCCAGAGTCATCTCCTCTATCCTGTGCTATTTTTGAAGGTTTCAAAGGTTAGCAACATCTGATAGGATCAATACGCAGGGATGAGGGGTGAGGGCAGGGAGGAGCAGTGTGTGAATTGATTGGCATCACAATAATACTGATCCCATCCTTTATACACAACGCTACTTCACTGTGTTGGCCTGTTTATCCTTCCTTTAGAAATGGGGAAAACCTATGATTATCCCGGTCTGTCGTGGGCACACTGCAGCCCCATCTCCATAATGACAGCTCAATCTGACCTGGTTCACGCTATTTAAAGCTACCATTTCATTGGCCTGGTTGAAAATTTCTCAGCTTTATCCTTGCCCTATTGAAGGCTGCTGGCAGTCAACTAATGTTTCTCACTCTCAATTATTGCATATCTTTCTCTAAAATCATCCTGATCTTTACAATAAAATGATCGCTGCACTGCAAAATCATCCCTTACTGACACTTGATCCACTTGCCCCATCTCTTTCCCAAAGACCCGGTCCAACAGCACATGCTCTCTTCGGCTGGATACATACTCCTGCAGTCAGCTCTCCTCCATGCAATCCAGGAATACTTGGCCCTCATGACCCTTCATCGCCAGTATCCCTGTCTATATCTGGAAACATTAAGTTTCTCAGTATAACTAATCTGTAGTATTGTCATTCATCTCAAATGACCCTGCATGTTTATTCTCTCCATCATTTCTTTGGTTGCTGGCAGACAGACTGGACCTCACAGTTTACTTGTATACGTTTCGTTCTGTAGCTCCAGCCAAATTCATTCTGTCCTTGGACCGATCCTCTTTCTTTTGGACTCCTTAACGAATGCTATCTAAACCAATACTTCTACTTTCATCCTTTCCCTTCTATTATTTCGGAATCCTTTCTACCCAACAATATTAAACACCCAGTCCTGACATCCTTGAGCCAGCTCTCGGTGATCAGTTCATCAGATTTCCAAACACCAATCTGCATCAGGAACTCCCCACACTCCGAGTATTCATGTCCATGCAGAGTACTTCAGATTAAGGCTTTCTTTCTCACTCCATCTTCCACTGATAAACTTGCTGTTGTATATTAATTTTAACTGCATCTCCCCTTATTTTGTGAATCCTGGTAGTCTCCTCTACTATTATTTGTTGTATCCTAAGCACACACCAAATTATTTTCAACCCCTCTCAAACCCCCGTAAGGAATTCAGTCCCAGCTCTGTCACGTCAGCCCATCCAGCTTGTACAGTTGGTGCCTTCTCCAGAACCAGTCCCAGTGTCCCAGGAATCTGAAGCACTTCCTGCTGCACCATCGTTCCAGTCACACTCCCATCTACCTAAAACTCAGAGTCCTGTTTTCACTGGACACGGCACTGGGATTATTCCAGGGATTGCTACATTTGAGGTCCTGCTTGCTAACCATCCACCAAGCTCCCTAAATTCTGATTTCCAGACCACTTCACACTTCCTACCCAGGTCATTCCTACCAACATGGACATGACATTTAACAGCTCACTGTCCCCCAGACAAATGTCCTACAGTCACAGTGACATTCTTAACCCCACTATCCTGGAATTACAGACACGCTGACACCTTTTTCACTTTCCTGACTCCCCTGTGACTATTGCCCCTCTTTCCTTCTCCCTCCCCTCCTGTATAGTCAGGCTGCTTGTGGTGCCACAGGCATTGGTCTGACTGCCCTCCCTTGAGCAGCCCACACCTTCATCAGCTTCCAAATTGATTTGGGAGGGAGACACCAGGACATTCTTGTATTCCCTGACTGTTTCACTCCAATTGCTTCATCCCCCAGACCCTTCCTTGTTCCAGGCCGTCATGTCTGCAGGGTGATCTGCTGTGTGTGTGTGCTATCCACCTGTCAGCATCACAGATGTCCCATGGAGTGTCTAGTCCCTGTCTGAGCTCCATGACCCCGTGTTCATCTAGGACACGAGCAGGGGTTATGGCTTCCCAATGTAACTGAACACATTTTCCATCTGACAAATATGTGCTGCCATGTCTTAAGATGCAATATGTCTGGAGTAACTTAATTAATTGCTTTGAATGAAGTTAACTTCCAGGAAATAACAATATGGTTAAGTCCCTTATTCAACTGTGGCTTACTGAGGGTAATTTATTATATTGGATCACAATTTCACTTCTCCCGCTTAATTCTCTGTTCAACCCTTATTTTAGAAGTAGAAAAAAATGCTAACTTATAATAATTAACTGACAGTCGCCAATAACGGTGCATTTATCAGCCAATGAACTTACAGCTTTTTCTGTGAAGGCTCTTGCACTTCTTTCAACCTCAGTGCAGCAGGTGGCAGCAACAGAAAGTTATCTCTGTGACTCCCAGGTACATGTAATCCTCCAGCTCCGACCCCACTCTGCTCCCTCACAGGGTCACCGTCTCTGTGACTGCCAGGGACGTGTAATCTTCCAGCTCTCACTCCACTCAGCTCCATCAAAGGGTCACCGACTCTGTGACACCCAGGTACATGTAATCCTCCAGCCCCCACTCCACTCTGCTCCCTCACAGCGTCACCGTCTCTGTTACTCCCAGGTAGGTGTAATCCTCCATCTCCCACTCCAATCTGCTCCCTCACAGGGTCACCGTATCTGTGACTCCCAGGTAGGTGTAATCCTCCAGCTCCCACTCCACTCTGCTCCCGCACAGGGTCACCGTCTCTGTGACTCGCAGGCACAACTAGGCCTCGATCCTCAGTGCTGATTTATATCCTCTCATTTTGGTGCTTCCACCTCCTAGGTGTGAGTTAGCCTCAGCTGAGATTTATAACATCCCATTCCACACTGCCCTCTTACAGAATCGCTGTTGTAGCCGGAAGACAGTGGAAAAGAGGAGGATTAGACAGAACAGAGTGAGTTATAGTGATTGAGGTGAGCTATATGGGATGGAACAGGTTATCTGGGGAGCTAGGCAGACCTGCATCAACTCAAGAACATTACTGGAAGATACAGTGAGAGTTGCAGACTCTGAAAAAAAACAAAGAAAATAGAGAGATGGTGGCTTGTTCACGATGGAGCTTTGTAGAGTCTAAAGGGCTGTTTCTGAGCTGCTGAAAGAGACGTGTAGACTTCAACAAGTGCAAATTGACAGCCAGCAAGTGTTGTCTGGTGCTGGAGACTGTTGGATGTTATAGAGTGAGAAGACTTGCAGTATCTGGGGGACTATAAACTTTTGGAGCACTGGTGGTGTTCAAGGACCCCCAGGACATGAGGAGGTGCAGAGAATGGGAGCATTCCAAATAGTGGGATTGTAGGGGCTGGAAGTCCTGAGATGGATAAAGAGGATGAAAATTGCCAATTTAACACATGCAACCATTGTAATTATAGAGATTAAGGAAGGGAACCTGTGCTGTCATTGATTACAGTTATATGGAGAGTTACAGAAGCTGAAGGGGACACACATTTAAAAGGGGAGAGATTTTAGGTGATCAGAAGTTTAAACAAGAATAAATAAATTTTAGAGATCTCTAACACAGATGGGAATGGAGGAGGTGAGATATTGTGAGGAACTATAAGAGTTATACGTCGGGGAGGATGTCCGATATAAAAGGGAGAGCTGCATTGTCTGTGTGCAGTTACAGACATGAGGAGTGTTGTAGTGCCTGCTGGAGGGGACACAGATAACAACAGTTCCAACGCTGGTGCAGGGGCTCAGGAAGGGAAGGTTGTTCGGACTGGCGATTACACAGATAGAGGTGAAATTGGAGCTGCAGGAGTTTATGGAGAAAGGGAGGATTGGAGGGACTGGGGATTACACGGATTGGGGTGGTAGTTGGAGCTGCAGGAGTTTATGGAGGATTGTTGGTGCTGGAAATTACATTAACACAGACAATAATGGAGCTGCATGAGTGAGTGAGATAGGGAGGGTTGAAGGGGCTAGATCAGTTCACACAGCCAGGGAGAAGTGTAGGGATTGGACCAGCCAGAGATACTGAGGGTTGGAGAGCTGCAGGAGTTCAGAGAGTTAGTGAGGACTGTGAATGTAGGTTTGCAGCATTCCCATCAGTTACACAGAGATGTGGAGTATTGTTCTGGTGGAGGTTACAGATATCAACAGGGTTGCAGTTACTGGAAGATATTACAAAGATAGTGAGCTGTAGTATTTGAGGAGGTTACAGAGGCAGGATGCATTGAGGAGTTGGAGACTGCTACAGGTGTTAAACATGCTGCAAGGGATCAATAACCTTACATCGATCAGGGGGATTGGAAGTTCTGGAGATAAAAAATGAGAATTGCAGGAACTGAAGAATATTACAGAAATGGGGAGTAACATATGATTTAGAAGAGTTATGAAATGAGATGAGTTGTGTTCAATGGAGTCAGGAAAGATGCAGGGAGATCTGAAGGGACCAGAGATGATCAAAAGGAGAGTGAGTCTTCTCATTGTAGGATTGGGGCAGTTTACGCAGACAGGGAGTATTTTATGGAATGGCGTTATTTACTGAGATTATGAAGTTGTATAGAATTGAGGACGAAAACAGATATGGGAGGCTGTAGTTAATGAAGACATTTGTTGATGTCGGATGCTGAGGTTCTGGAAATTATATGGACAGGAAAGCTGGGCAATCTGTCAGAGCTTACAGAGACAGGAACAGCTTTAGAGCCTGGAAACACTAACACAGAGAGGGAGCATTGCAGACACTGGAGGAGGTTTCTGTGTTAGGGATGGTTGTAGGGGAGTGTAACGTTTACACAGATAGGGGTGTAAGAGCTGGAGAAGGTTATAGAGATGATTAGATTGGTGGGGAGACTGGAGGAGCTTACATTGACAGGGCTGGTGTTAGCGACGGGAGGATGTTACGTAGAGAGTAAGTCTTGTAGAAACTGATCGGGAGAGTCACAAGCATTGGAGTTGGTTCCACAGATCGGGGGTGTTGCAAGGACCTGAGAGGATTATGCAGATAGGGAAGATTGTAGGATGTTCACATTTTCAGAGTGTTCCAGGATTAGGAAAGGTTACACAGTTAAGGAGGGATGTTGGAGCTGTGGGAGTTCACAGAGACTCGGAGGTTTGAAGAGTTTGGAGCTGATTATGGATTAAGGCATATATTTAGGGACAGTAATATGGAACACAGAGGGAGAGTTTAGATTAGATTCCCTACAGCATGGGAACAAGTACTTCGGCCCAACAAGTCCACACCAACTCTCCAAAGAGTAACCCACCCAGACCGACTTCTCTCCGACAATGCAACTAACACTTTGAGCAATTTAGCATGGCCAATTCACCTGACCTGTACATCTTTGGACTGTGGAAAGAAACCAGAACACCCGAAGGAAACTCATGCAGACACAGGGAGAATGTGCAAACTCCACACAGCCAGTCACCAAACGCTGGAATCGAACCTCGTTCCTGGCGCTGTGAGGCACCATTGCTTACCACTGAGCCACCGTGCTGCCCCAAATTGCAGACTTATACAAACAGAGAATGTTTGAGGTGCTGGGAGGGATGTAGGGAGTGGAGGAACAAACAGAGATGTGGAGTGCTGTTGTGGCTTGAAAACAGATAAGGAGCTCGGTAGGGATTGGAGAAGGTTACTGTGGTCGTGTGGTGCTATAGGCCAGGAGGCAGGAGTGTTATAGGGCCTGCAGAAGGTTTCAGTGATATCATGTTCTCCTGGGGCTTGAGGAAGGTACACAGGTGGGTGTTTTGGTCCGGGCTGGAGGATTTTACAGAGACGGGGGCACTGTAAGTATTGTGCAAGCCTACCGAAGTAGGGAGTATTGGACTGAGTGCAGGATGGGATTATTGAGATTGGGCATGTTATCGACAGTGGAGCAATTTGCACACAGGGAGAGTCGTCAGCATTGGAGTAGGTTTCAAATACACAGACGGAATATGAGAAGGGTGGAGATTATAGTAACAGGAAATTTTCTGGGAATTACCAGCATTCAAGACACTGGCACAAACAAGTTGGATCGAAAGGAATGTTTCCTTGCTGAATGACTCTATCCCATGACAAGAGACAGCGTGAGGGGGGAATATAGAACAGAAAGATTCCAGGTTTCATTGCCATCTCCTTGGTGGAGACCTGCTTTCCCCCCTGTTGTACTGATCCTCACTGAGACTGCACAGGCTTGGATTGATAACTGTGAACTTCCTATATTGACACAGTTCAGTACAGCAGAGATGAAAATTAACAAGAGGGTGGGGTTTGAGCCTGGGACCACCATGCTCTGTGTTCGTTCTCCAACACTGTATCTATGTCATGTCTTCTGGACCAAAGTTCGACGTATTAAATACACTCTGTTCTGTGCACTGTGAGTGATCACTGCAGGATTTACTGAAGGCTCCAGATCTCACTCTCCATCTCTCTGGCTGACCAACTGTCTTCAATGTGGTGATGAACAAAACAGGAGTTGGGAATTCTGCTGAGTCAGGAGCATCCCGAGTACCTACAGGAGACAGAGAAACAGACAGAATGGGAAACTAGACTGATGCAGTTAGGTTTACACATGGAGAATGGCAATGAGTCCCACAGAGATCTGGAAAATCCCAGTCTCCATCCCTGGTCTGTGCTGCCCATCTCCCAGGAGTGGAGAACTCTGTTGGCTCAGGATCTGGAGTAGCTGCAAAAGGTGCAGTCACCGGCAGCAATTAGACCCTTCCAGTGAGGGATACCACATGGAGAGATACCGCGTGATATCACCAGAGTGCAGGAAGGTATCACAATCAAATCACGGTCAGGAAGAAGGTGCACTGGGAGCAGTACTCAGAGATGAGGGAGCAATCAGTGGGCCAGGCAATGATCTCATGTTAATCTCACTCGACTGTTCATCCAGAATTTAATGCCGGTAGCAGGGATACCCATCTGACTGCTTAATACCTTTAAGTAAGGAAATCTTTTATAGGCTGCCGGTCTGGCGTACATATGAATCCAGACACAGAACAAGGAGGTTGACTCTCAACTGTCCCCTGAAATGATCTGGCAAGCCACTCAGCTCATGGGCAGCTCGGGGGTGGGCATGAAATGCTGGCCAGCTAGAGACACCAATATGCAACGAGTGAATTAAAAACAACACTGCTGGGAGCAGTGTCCTGGCCAATCATGTCGTTAGGTTTATGGACAGGGCTTTAAACTGACAGAGTGGATGCAGGGACAGGGTTCAGGTGAAAGGAGCTTTCCAAATCCAAAGAGAAAAGGTGTCACATCAGAACAGCATGGGAATGTGACTGAAGACAAGCAGAGAGGAACAGGAATGGACAGTGAATTAGGCTCTGACAGGAAATTCTGGGAAAACGTCAATTACAGGTTTTTTTGGAATTGTCAAAGTATCGAAAAGATTTGGTCACTAGTAAGATGTGGTTACAGGAGAAACTGTGCTGTACTGTTCTGTGTTCCAAACAAGGAGGATTACAATGGCAGGAAGAGGTTTCAGGAGGCTGGAGAGGATGGGATCTGAATGAATAGACATAATTAGGAAGGTTTGCTCGGAGTGCCAGAGATAACAGAAACACCTGATCTGAAGCAGATGACACAGCCTGGGATGGGTGTGGGGATTTTGAGGTGTTTTAACAGGGAGGGAGGACCAAAGAGCCACAGGAGGGAACAGAGATGCGGAGAGCTGTATGGCCTGCAGGAGTTCATGGAGATGGGGAGTTTGGGAGGGATGGGCCAGTTGACAGGGATAAGGATATTGGTTGGATGGAGCGGTGTACACAGGCAGGAATGTTTTAGGCGAATCGAGCAGATTACAGCAATAAAGTGGGTTGTATTGACTGGAGGAAGAAACAGAGATATGGAGGGTAGTCATGGCTGAAGATGTTTATAGATACAGGAAGGTTTAGACTCTGCAGATTATTTAGATATGGAGGGTGGAGTCTGACAGATTTTCCAGAACGGCAGTAATTTTGGTTGGAGACAGTTTTTCAGATAAGGGAGCATTAGTAACCTCCTCCAGAATGGTCAAAGTGGGAAGGGTTGTATGGGATTTTCCCTTCACACTAACAGGGACATACTGGATTCTTGAGGTCACACTTTTAAAAGTCTCCCATTTGCTAGTTATTCCTTTTCCTTCAAACAGACTGACCCATGATTTGGACGTGCCAGTGTTGGACTGGGATGGGCAAAGTTAAAAATGGCAACACCAGCTTATAGGTGCACTAGGTTCATTTGGACGCACTAGCTTTCCAAGTGCTGCATCTTCATCAGGTAGTTGTGGAGCACAGTCACAGAATTTATAGCAACAGGATGGCAGTGTCATGGAATGAAATATTAAACAAGTTTTGATTAAGTCTTTCATCTTTTAGAATGATCCCCAGCGGTTCAAATCTAGCACTTCTAAACACAGAGGGTCCTCGATTATCCAAATACCAGTCATCTAAATATCTGATTATTCAAAGGAGATCTCGAGGTCCTGAGAGAAACATTATATCAACAAGATGTTTCAACCCTGATTGTGTTTTTTTTTGTTCACACTGATTAAAACCGATCTCAGCTGACTGATCCGTTGCCATGAATAGTCCTGGACATCGAGCCCGGATACCATCTCCAATTGACTGACCTCCCACCCTCTCCCCACACTTAGCCTGAAGTTCTACACAGGGGTAAATCCTAAACCCCCCTTCCCCAGATATTCTCTCGAACATTTTCCTGTACAGTGCACAGATGGAACTTTTCGAAATGTTGCAGTATAAAGTGTGTACGTGTGTACGTGTGGCTGTGTGCTCATGTGCGTGTGCGCTATTTGGAGACTTAACCACCAAAGGCAGCAGCTCTCTTACTGTTGGTGTCCACTCCGGCTGCCCAGGAGGGGGAGGAGATGATGGGGGCAGGGGAGCACAGATGGCAGGGCAGCTGGGAATATGGGCGCGAATGGGTGGGGGGCAGTGTTGGATGGGTTTGGGACCGGGTGGGTGCAGTGTTTGACGGGTTTGGAGGCGGGTGGAGAGTGGTGTTGGATGGGTTTGGCGGCAGTGGCAGGTGGTCAGTGGAGGGTGGTGTTGGACGGTTTTGTTGGCGGGGCGGGTGTGGGTCGGTGTTGGATGGGTTTTTGGTGGCTGGCGGGGTGTGAGGGCTCACACATGGTTTGCTGCTGCCGAGTCACCTCAACGGGGTCTAGCCATTAACAAAAATTCCGAGCTCCAGAGGAAAGGCATTGAATTGATTAATTGAATAATCAATTATCTGAATGAACTTTTGCCCGCCCATTTCATTCAGATAATCGAGGTTCCTGTGTAAACCAGCTGGATGATATCCTGGTGTTGTGTGATTTTTAACTGCACCCAATCAACCCCTGATCGATCCTTCTGAATGGCCCCAGCATTGGCTCTCTTCCAGTTTAAGACCTTAATCTGTGGACCTGACTGATCATTTCCCCTGGCGATGTTAAAACGAAGACAGTTGTGGTCACTGGACGCAATGTGCTCTCCGAATGAAATTTCAGTCACTTGGCCGACCTCGGTTTCTGAGGGGAGGTCTCGTGTTGCATCCGCCTGAGTAGCGTAGAGCACTCTACATCTTGGTTTAGGAAACTTTCTTAGACATATTCGACAAATTCCACCCCGTATGGACCTTTTACACTCTGGGTGACCCAGTCAATCCAGGGGAAGTTAAAATCTCCATCCAATACTACTCTATTATTTTTATAGGTACCTGAAATCTCACAATGCAATTGCTCCTCTCGTATCCTCTGGCTATGTGGGGATCTAGAACACCATCCCAGCAGACTGACCATCCCCTTTCCGTTTCTAACTTTTAAGAATATGGCCTCATTCAAATACCACTTAACAATATTGTCCCTAAGCACTGTTGCTATGTCCTCCCTAATGAAAGGGACAACTTCCCCTACTCACTTACTTGTCCTTCTGTCCAGCCTGTAGCTTCTGCATCCTGAAACACTGGTCTGCCAGTCCTGCCCTTCTCTCAGCCATGTTTCTGTTATGGCTATAATATCCCAGTTCCCAGAGTCAATTCATGCTCTGAGCTCGTCTGCCTTACCAGTCAGGCCTCGTGCGTTGTAATAAATACTCTTTAAACCAGAAGTCTCTTCCCTCCCTTTCCTGTGTCCTGGATATCCTGAATAGGAAACTAGCTCTCGATGGCTGATGCATTTTCTCCTGACGAGTTGATGACCCCTCTCTTATTCAAAGTCTCAACTCCCTGCCAGACTCGTTTAATTCCTGCCCGGTAACACGAGCAAATCTCCACTCAGGGATACTGGTACCCCTGCTTCGAGTGCAAACCATCCCCCTGGTACAGGTCACCTCTACCCCAGAAGAGATCCCATTGACCTAAGATCTGAAAAATCTTGTCTGAATAAATCAGTTCAGTTTTTTTTTATTGGTGTCTGAAAATATTGATGAGTGTAGTGCAAATGATGTGAGTTCCATGGAGTTCATTAAGGTCTTTGACAAGGTCCCACATGGGAGGCTGGTCCAAAAGGGAAGAGCCCATGGGATCCAAAGCAAGTTGGCAAATTGGATCCACAATTGGTGGAGGGTTATCTTTTTGTTTGAAAGCCTTTGCCCGGCGGGTGTACCACAAGGACCTGTGCAGGAGTCATTGCTGCTACTTATGGGCATTAATCACTTGGATATGAAAGCAGAAGGAATCAATAGTAGGTTTGCAAAGACTTGAAAGGTGAGGGTGTTGTCCACAGTGAGGAGGATGGTCTCAGGCTACAGTCTGAAGGTTGAGGCTGGGACGGAATTTCAACAGAGTAATTTCAATTGATAACCAGGCAAGAGCACAGCAGGCAATGAGGGAAAACTGATCAATTAAACTGCTTTTACTTTGATGTAAAATGCCTGACAGGTAAGGCTGATTAATGCAAGGCATGGATGGGAACCTGGGACTGGGAAATCACAGGAGTTACAGAAACACAGCTGAGGGAGGGACAGGACTCGCAGATCACTGTTCCAGGAGACAGTTTCAGCAGGAGGGATAGAAGGGGAGGCAAGAGAATGGGGGAATGGAGTTTTTGATCAGTGAAAACATCACTGCAGCACTGAGAGAGGATATTCCTGGGGATCTCCCAGTGAAGCTATGTTAGTGGAACTGAGAAATAAGAATGAATAATCAGTTTGATATGACTGTACGACAGGCCCGCAGTAGCCAGTGGGAAATTGAGCAGCAAATATGTCGGAGATCTCAGATATCTGTAAGAATGATAGGGTTGTAATGGTCGGGGATTTTAACTTTCCAAAGCTAGACTCGGACTGCAAGAGTGTTCAGAGCTTGGATTGAAGGAATTTGTTCAGTGTGTTCAAGAAAACTGTCTCTATCTATGGAACTCGTCCGACTGGAGATAGGGAAAAAATCTGACCTCCCTTTGGGAGACAAGGTAGTGAAAGGGGCTGAAGTGATTGTGGGGGAGCACATTTGCAAAGTCACCATAATTCCATTAGTTTGAAAATAGAGATGGAAAAGGACAGCCTGGTCCACAAGTCAAAGGTCAAAACTAACCTTGCCCCAATCCAGAAGGTATTAGACAAGACCGTCCAAAAGTTGATTCGTGGAGGCTATTTGCAAGTAAAGTGGGATTCTTTCAAAAGAGAGATAAATTAAGATTTCAGGGCCAGCATATTCCTTTTAGCGTGAAGGACAATGCAGACATAAGTGGGAAATACTGGATGACTGGGGATATTGAGGCTCTGGTCAAGACAAAAGGGGATACATGTCATATACAGCCATCTGGATTAACCCAATCCCTTGAAGAACATTGTGGGTGTAGTAATACTCTTAAGGGGGAAACCATGAGGGCCCAAAGGGGACCTGACAGAGCTTTGGCAGAGAAGGTTCAGAAAAATCCAGAGAGATTGTACAAGTATAATAACAACAAAAGATTACCTCGAGACATAATGTGACTCCTTAAAGTTCAGTGAAGCCATCCATGTCTGGAACAACAGAAAATGGCGAGATCAGAAACAAAATTTCATGTCAGAACTGACTGTGGAAAAAACACTGGAGAAGCCGGGAAATAAACAGTGATGTACACAGGAGATGCTAAAGGTTTTAAAATGCATTAAAATTATACAACTCTTTGGGAACTAGTCAAGTACATCCCAGGACATTGGGGTAAATTAGGAAACAAACTTACAAAGACATTTCTATCACTGACAGCCACGGGGAGTGAGTTGGGAGCCTGGATTATGGCTAATGTTGTGCCAGCATTTAGGAAAGGCTGTGAGGCAAAGCCAGGGACATAAACACAAATTAGCTTGATGTCAGTGGTGTGAGTGATGTTGGAAGTGATTCTGTGGGACAGGCGTAACATGCATTTGGAAAGGCAATGATTGATTAGAGATAGTCGGCATAGCTTTGTGCGTATAAAGGAGTGTCTCTCAAACCTGATAGAGGTTGTTTAAGAGGTGACCAAGGAGGTGGATGAAGGCACAGCAGTAGACGTTATCTATCCTAACTTCAGCAAGGCCTTTGACAGGGTTTATCATGGTGCACTGGTTAGTAAAGTTAGATCACATGGGATCAGGGAGACCGAGACAAACAGACACAAAATTGGCTTGATAGTAGGAGACAGAGGATGGTGGCAGAGGGTTGTTGTGCAGACTGGGGGCCTCTGACCAGCGGTGTGCCATAAGGATTGGTGTTGGGGCCACGCATGTGCATTATTGACATAAGCGAGAATATAGGAATTAATTTTAGTAAGTTTGTGGATAGTAAAGTAAGTGTTATAGTGGGCAGTGAATACAGTTATCAAAGGTGATCTTAACCCACTGAGCCAGTTGGTCAAGAAATGAAAGGTGGAGTTGAATTCAGGAGCTGGATTTTGTTATAACAAACCAGAGACAACTAAAACAATTAATGGAATAGCTCTGGGCCGTGTTGTCGAACAGAGAGAGAGAGAGAGAGAGAGAAAGTCCAAGAGCTTCAGTTACATTGTTCCTTGGAAGTGGCATCGCAGGTGGACAGGCCAGGGAAAGCAGCATGTGACACATTTCCCCTCATGGAAAAGAGCATTGAGTACATGAGTTGATACATCATGATATGGCAGTTTCAGACATTGCTGGGTCTCGAGATGGAGTACTGTGTAGAATTCTGATCCTCCTACTTTGGGAAGCATATTCTCAAACTGAAAATGGAGGAAAGATTGACAAAGATGTTACTGATCCTGGAGGGTTTGACTTGAAAGGAGAGGCTGGATAAGTTGGACAACAAAACGTTGGGATGAGATATATTTGACAGATAAGGTTAAGAGTATGCAAAGAGATCCTACAGCATACACGTACAAAAGAGCAACTGGAGAGACAACAGATCACCGAGGCCATCCATGTGTGGAACCACAGGAGGTAGGCGAGAGCCTAAATGAACATTTCATGTCAGAACGTACTATGGACAAAGACTTGGAAACAAAGGGAAAGAAACAGTGATACCTTATAAAGAGTCCCCATTACAGAAGAGGTGGTGCTGGAGATCTTAGAACACAAAGATAGAGAAAGCCCCAGGTCCTGAACACGTGTATCCCAGAACATTGTGGCAAAGTTGCAGCAGAGACAGTGGCAGAGATATTTGTGTCGTCCTTCATATTTCCCTTGGGCGTAGGTGGCTGAGGGGTGAGCTTATAAAGGATTATAAAACCACAGGGTGTATACGTAGGGTTAATAGTGAAGGTCTCTATCCCCGGGTAGGGGATCCCATACTAGAGGGCATAAATATGAGGTGAGAGAGGAAATACTTAAAATGGACCTGAGGAGAACATTTCCCACACAGAGGATGGTGCACGTATTGAATGAGCTGTCAGAGAAATGGGAGAGAAAAGTGCAATTACACCATGGAAAATACATTTGGGTAGAAACATGGAGAGGAGAAGGTTTGAAGGGATATGGATCAATTGCAGGGAAATGTCACTCGTTCAGGAACCATGGTCAACATGGACTAGTTGCGTTGAAGGTTCTGTTTTCATGCTGCATGACTTTATCATTGGAGGGGCAGAGTATCGAGATAAGGCATGTTGCAGAGACTGAACCAAGTTGCAGCAATAGGGATGGTAGTCCGGAGTTCAGCATATTTCAAATATGTGGAGGGAATGTAGGGGAAGGGAGGAGGTTACAGGGACAGGAGCTGTTATAGGAGTTAAAAATTATTGAAGACACTGACATGCTGTAGATACAGTGTTGGAGAGGGAATACAGAACAGAAAGATCCCAGGCAGCATTCCCTCCCTCTTGTGGGAGGCCTGCTTTTCCCTCTGTTGTACTGATGCTCACTAAGACAGCACAGACCTGGATGGATAATTGTGAACTCTATATGCTGTCTCAAAACAACAAAACTTACAGTGGGGGCAGTGATTGAGCCTCAGGTGTGTCTCTGTTCTGTGCTCCCCCTCCAGCACTGTATCTGTGTCATGCCTTGTTAGCGATGTTAGGAGCCCTCTCATTGCTCCCTGCTCTGTGCACTGTGAGTGATCTTACCTCTCTGCAGGATTTACTGAAGGCTCCAGATCTCCCTGCCCTTTGTCTCTCTGGCTGACCAACCATCTTCAATGAGGTGATGTACGAGAGACCCAACATTTGGGAAGTCAATTGAGTCAGGAACTTTCTGAGAACCTACAGGAGACACAGAGAGAGACAGAATGGGAAATTAGGCTGATACAATGAGGGTTACATATGGAGAATGGCACAGAGTCCCACAGATATCTTGGAAATCCCAGTCTCCATCCCTGGCCTGTGCTGCTGCGTCTCTGTGGAGTGGACGATTCTGTTGCCTCATGAACTGGAATAGCTGCAAGAGGGAGAGGCGCTGACAGGGGCAACAATTAGACCCACACAATGAGAGATACCACATGGAGAGATACTGCGCGATAACACAAGAGTGCAGGAAGATTTCAGAAGCAAACAATTGTGTAGGAAGAACGGGTTCTGCTTTGTGGTGCACTGGTATCAGCGCTCAAGAATGAGTAACCTGTGAGCAGGCGAAGTGATGGCCTCATGTTATTATTGCTTGAGCAAGTATCCAAAACCTCAGCTAATGATCAGGAGAGACAGGTTTGAATCGCACCATCAGAAATGAGGGAATTTCAATACAATAATTTTAAAAATAATCATTAACAATCCATAAAGGAATATGCAACCATTGCTGATGTACCAAAACCCCAAACACCTGTCATTGGGAGAAGGGCATCTGCCCATCCTCATGTGATCTGCACGACATCCCCACAGCAAAGTGTTTGCCTCTAAATGACCCTCTAAACGGCCAAGTAAGTTACTCAGCTCAAGGGCAGCTAGGGCTGGGTAAGAAAGACTAGTCATCCAGAGACACCCACATCCCATACCTGACTTAAAAAACAATCCATTAGAATGTTTACACTGGAACTGCGCTGGGACCAGTGTCCTGGCCAATCATGTCGGTAGGTTTATGGACAGGGGTTTAAACTGACAGAGAGGATGCAGGGACAGGGTTCAGGTGAAAGGAGCTTTCCAAATCGAAAGAGAAGCATTGGAACAGCATGGGAATGTGGCTGAAGACATTCAGAATGGAACAGGATTGGACAAAGTTTAACTAAAACTACATCAGTGAATATTTATGTGACAGGAGATTGTGGGAAAGAGGAAATTATGTTTTTCTTTGGAATGGACAACGTCTCCACAATCAGTTGGATGGATATTTGACAGACAGATAAATGAGATTTAGACACCAGGGAGATGTGGTTACCGGACGAATAAGAGGTGGAACGTATATAGTCGATGGTTCAGTCTTGCAGGGTATTAAGCAGAATGGGAAAGCAGGGTTGGGTAAAACTGACAGTAATGGGCAACAAAGGCATTACAGAGAAAGCATTTGGCCTCAGATCATGAAGTAGAGTCAGTCTGAATGTAAATTCTGGCTACGACTTGCCAAGGACACAAGCAGCTGAACAATTTTAGCCACCGAACAGCATTTCATTGCTCATCACTGCATTAAACACGAATTTATTGTAATTTTTAATAAAGGCGTAGTGATAATTTTGGGAAACTTCAATATTGCTATAATCAGTAACAATCACACCAACAAAAATGATATTAGAAGAAGAGTTCAGAGAATGTGTCTGTCACTGTTTCTTTGAATAACACATTGGGCAACTGAACTGGTTAGGGACGTAACAATCTTAGGTTGCCCACTGTGTCATGAAGCTGAAAATGTGTTGCTGGTTAAAGCGCAGCAGATCAGGCAGCATCCAAGGAACAGCAAATTCGACGTTTCGGGCATAAGCCCTTCATCAGGAATGAGGCAAGTGTGTCCAGCAGGCTAAGATAAAAGGTAGGGAGGAGGGACTTGGGCGAGGAGCGATGGAGATGTGATAGGTGGAAGGAGGTCAAGGTGAGGGTGATAGACCGGAATGGTGGGGGCGGGAGGGTGGGTTCTTGATGGGTGTGGACCTGACCAGGTAGTCATGGAGTGAACGGTCTTTGCGGAAGGCGGAACGGGGTGGGGAGGAAAATATATCCCTGGTGGTGGGGTCCGTTTTAAGGTGGCGGAAATGTCGGCGGATGATTTAGTTTATGCGAAGTTTGATAGGGTGGAAGGTGAGCACAATGGGGGTTCTGTCCTTGTTACGGTTGGAGGGGTGGGGTCTGAGCGTGGAGTGCAGGATGTGGACGAGATGCTTTGGAGTGCATCTTTAACCACGTGGGAAGGGAAATTGCAGTCTTTAAAGAAGGAGGCCCACAGCTGTGACCACAGAACAGCAACACTCTGATTGTATCTATTCCTCTCTTTGGGAACTGGACACAGCAGAGTAATTTTCCACATTGCCTGAGAGATGTCAGAGTTGTCAGCTTAGTGGAAGTGGTAGACTGAGAGATTATCCTGGTCAAAAGGTTACAGACTGTGTTTGAATATGATGCTGGTTCTGCTGCTGCTGCTGCTGCTGCTGCTGTTGTCTACAGCACCACATCAATTTCAGGAATTCTGTATGTAAGAAAGTTCAGAATTACATAATTGAAAGTATTTACAGAGGAGTTTTGACTTGGAAATGAATTGTGTGCAATGAAGAATTAGTACGGATAGAGGAGTTTGCAAGTCATAGACTCTTAGAATCATACAATATGCAAAAACACCCGTCGGCCCAATTCATCCATGCTCACCAGGTGTCCTCAACTGAATTAGTTCTATTTTCTGCTATTAGAACATACCCCTCCAAACCTTTCCTATTCATGTACACATCAGATTGTCTTTCAATTATTGTAATTGCACTCACCAATACCACTTGCTCTGACAGCTTTCTACATAAACACCACCCCCTGTGAGAAATAGTTGCCATTAGATCTATTTTAAATCTCTTTCCTCTCACGTTAAACTTATCCTCTCTGGATTTGGTCACCACCACCCTGGGGAAAACGCCTTGTCTATTCATGATTTTTTAAAAGTCACCACTCAGCCTCCTATAAAAAAGGAACAAAATCCCTGCCTCTCCATATATCTCAAAACCTCCTTACACCGTCACGTCATTTTAAATACCTTTGCCCCCTTTCCAGGTTATAGCATCCTTCCTGTAGCAGGGCGACAAGAATTGTACGCAGTACTCCAAATGTGGCCTTAACATTCTCTTGTACAGCCATATCATGATGTTTCAATTTCAATAGTCAATGCTCTGACTGATGAAGATAAGCGTACCGAATGCCTTCTTCACCGCCCTGTCTACCTGCGACTCCACTTTCAATGAACTATGTACATGGGTCTCTCTGTTCGAATACACTTCAGAATATCCTACTGCTACCTGTATAAATCCTGCCCTAATTTGTCTAAGAAAATGCATCACCTCACATTTATCTGCATGAAGCTCTGCCTGCCAATCCTCAGCACACTTTCACAGTTGATCACAATCTCATTGTTCTCTACGATAACCTTCTTTACTGTCCAGTATTAACACCGATTTTGTGGGTTTTGTCTACGAACTTACTATCCATGTTTTCTATATTCTCATCCGAACCATTTCCAAAAACAATGAACAGCAACAGGCTGGTCCTTGTGGCACACCATTAGTCACAGTCCTCCAATTTGAACAACACGTCTCTCCCATCACCATTTACTATTCGTTTCAAGCCAATTTTGTATCTAATTGGATAGCTCTCCTTGATACCCTTGATGTAACCTTATTAAGGAGGCTACCATGTGGAAACTTGTTGGCCTTACTAAGGTCCACGTGGGCAACGTTTGCTATTTTACCTTCATCTATCTTCACAATCACCTCTTCAAAAACGTTTGTGAGACATGGATTCGCAGACACAAAGCCATGATAAATATCTGTAATCAGTCCTTGCCTTCCCAAATGCTTGGAAATCCTGCCTCTCAGAATCTCCTACGAACACGTACCCACCTTTGACATCAAACTCACTGGGCTGTATTTCCCCGGGGTATCCTTGCAGCTTTGCTGCACATAATGTAACAACATTTGCTGGCTTCCTGTCCTCCAGCACCTCAACTGTGGCTGTCAATGATACACAAAATAAATTCAACAGAACTGCACATTTGGTAAGCCAGAAACTCAGACAGAAATGTGCTGACAATGCTCAGCAGGTCTGCTAGCATGTGTGCAGAGAAATTAGAGTTACTGTGTTACAACACAAGGTAAACACCTCCTCCCCTTACACCCCCCCCCAAATCCCGCACTAATTTAAACTTGCATCACAGAAAAGATTTAACCTGTACTGTAATCTAAAAATTGCGAAGGCCAAGGACCATCCTAAAAGTCACTATTTAATGTAAAAATTAACAAATTTCAAAGAAAATCTACGAGAGAATAATTAACTAACATCTATTTGCAACTCCTTTCTCTAACCTATCTTTTCCTTTCTCTTCTACAATACTGGTATGATAAAAGTCCCCAATTAAGATTGACTAAAACATTCAAATTTCAGAACCACCCAGCATTCGAATCTTCTCTTTGTATCCTCCTCTGTCTTCGTTTCTTCTCCTTAGAGTCTCTGCTTCACAGGTCATTGATAAATAACGGTACATTTTGGAGAGCTATTCTCCGGGCAGTCTGCAGATGGTGGTGGCGTGGCAGTTCTTCCCCAACTTTTTATTTTCTTTGGCTTTATACCCCAAAGCAACAGGTCATTTTGTTCTTTTTAATATTGTCAAAATGCAAAATTCAAACTCGAGTGTAGTTTAGTTTCTTGGGACATAATTTAAACTGATTTATCGAATTTGATTTTATTGTTGTGTCATAGCATCTCAGGTCCTGCCAGCTGCTGGACCAAATGTTACATTGTAAATTTTCCAGAACCTACTGAGCTTGTAAATCCTTCAACTCTCTTACAGGTACAGTATACTTTACACGTTCATAACACCTACCCTCTCAAAACCGAACGATCATAATGAAAAAACGGTCTCATTTGTTTTTCTATTATTTCAACACATTACCATAACATACAGGTAACTTAAAACATAAGTTCATCTTAACTTCTACCCATATACCTATATTTAACATTGGATAAAGCTTAAAGTTTATCCAATGCACAATATTTAAACTAAAAGCCTGTAACATCAGACTCCAATGAAATAATCTTGAAAGCGTTCAAAAATGTAAGCAGACTGGGATCCACGTGCACAACCGTCTCCAACATGCAGTTTGTGAATACAAATTAAAGTGTCATAAGGCTAGTACCAAACTCAATAGTTCTTTCTCAATCGTGGAATATTTTCTCTGGTGGATGTCGAGTTTCTTTGAAAAGTGCAATCCCATCTCATCGTCCTGTAGCAGTGTAGCTTCGATGGCAACTTTGAAAACTTTCAAAACGTTTGGTGTAGCGGAAACTGGTATGGTGGTCAATATTTCTTTTTAATGGTCAAATGCCTCCTGGCATTGTTCTGTCCACCAAAACTTTGTGTTCTTCTTCAGCAAGTCGGTTAATTGTGCAACTACACTGGTGACGTTTGGAACAAACTTCCAATAGAATCCACTGACTCTTAAGATGCAAAGCACATTTTTCTTCGAGGTTGATCGTGCAAATTCTTTGGAAGCTTTTGTCTTTGCGTTCTATGGGATCAACCTTCCATGACCGATATGTTGTCCCAAGAACATCACGTCTGCTTTTGCGATTTCAGTTTTGTTTAACTTTACCACCAGTTTTGTTTATCGTATTCATTCAAAGAGCTCTGCCAACTGTACCAAGTGATCTTTCCAGGACTTACTAAAGACCACTACATTGTCAAAATGGTCTGCACAGTTTATTAACCAGGTCACAACTCTGATCACGAGTCTTTGTAATGTGTTGGATGTGTTCTTCATTCCAAATGCCATCACTTTGAATTGATGTAGTCCATTTGGCGTTACAATTCATAAACTGTCTCTGATAAAGGTACTTGCCATTAACTGGGCATTATGTCCAACTTGGTGATGTAAGTGACTTGTCCCACTTTCTAGATACAGTCCTCCAATGTCAGTATTAGATATAAGTCTGAAATTGTAACAGTACTGACCTTCCAATAATCAAAGCAAAATCATTGAGTCCCATCCAGTTCGGGAAAGAAGATGATTGGCGAGCTCCACTCGCTCCGGTTTGGGTCGATGACGTCCTCATTGAGATTTGCCTCCACCTCCTTCTGGACCTGTCTGGCTTTGACAGGATTAAGCCGATAGTGGTGTTGTTTTATCGGAAAAGTATTTCATACGTCGACTTCAGGTACAATGACATTAGCTCTCCCCATATGATTCTTAGATCTGTCCACATATTGCAATAACAAAGTTTTCAACTGCATACTATGCTTCCGAGGCATATAGTTTTCTAACCTATCCCACTGCTCAAGGACCTCTACATTTTTTAAACATATTTTGAGAAACATCAAAATTCACAACGTGTGGAATTGATTCCTCACTCTATAGGGCAGTACCTATCAGCTGTTTCTCCAATTCTTTCACTCCTCTACTTTTCAGGATGGCACACTCATTTATGAGCCACATAAAGGGGTCTTCGAATGTGGTAATTGGCAACAGAGATGCTACTTTCATTACTGCCTGTGGCCTACCTATTATTTGGCATGTATGACACGTTTGCCAAAATGTAACCACATCTTTGTGCATTCCAGGTCAATAAAAATGTTTTTGCCCTTTAGCCTGAGTCTTTCGTACCACTCGGTGACCTCCCACGTGCTACCCACGTGCTACCCACAACACTTCTTGACAAGTTACTACAGTCTCGGGTAACAGTTCAGGAAGACCGCAAATTTGCTCATATTTTACTATTAGAAGCTGGTTAGATCCTGCATCTCTCAAAATTATAACTTCTCCTTCTCATCCTGGTGTTTCTGAGTAACCTTTACTCACAGAGGCGAATTCTTTATGGAGATCAGGTGCGAACTCCACTCCCAGCCTCTGCTTTGGCTGTGCACTATCATGCAGCTCCTCGGCTTTTCTTGGGCCTTCCTTTAATACACTTACTAATACCACTGGCTTAGTTTCTTTTACCACATCTTCTTCCATAGTGCCTTTCTTAACAACTTGCACTGTGACCTTATGTATCCCACCTTGTGGCAGTGAAACACCTTTTCCCAGTGCCTTTCTAAAACCACCAGCACTGTAACTTTCTGTGTCCCACTCCAATGCAGTGAAAGCACCGAAGTCCTTTCACCTCCTTTACATCCTCTTGGGAATCGTCTTTAACCTGTTCTAAACTCTTATTCTCATCTGTTTCTTACATAGTGTAGCATCTATAGTTCTCCCCGTAATTTGTACGCAGCAACATGTATTCATCTGCTAAATCTTCTGCCCTACATTTCTGAACTTTCTGTTCCTCAACATGAATTCTTATAATCTCTGTAAGTGAATTTTTCAAATCCTTCAGCAGAAAAATCTCCATTAGATCCTCTTAGGTCATATCCATCTTTAAAGCAAGCGTCCATCTGTCAAAAAGCCTGCGTTTAATTATTTCAAATTCAAAATAAAACTGACCTGATTACTTCTTTATGTTTCTGTCCTGCTGTCTATACGATTCTGATACCAATTCGTGAGCACTTAAATTACCTTGTTTGACGTCTTGAGAATCTCTTGACCCCTCATCTGACAGCCGAGAAAATATCTCACTCGCCCTGCCTACCAGTTAAGTCCGAAATAGCATTACCCATAAATCCTTGGACCACTCCAAATGCCTAGCCAACTCTTCAAATGGGATAAACAAGGCTTAAACATCTTTTTCATTAAAATGTTGCAGAGTACTGACATACTTGCATACAACACTGCCGTCTCTTTTAATCTCCATCTTTTTAATATGACTTATGCTGACTCAATCGCAACTTCTCAAGTTCAAATTCTCTCTCTTTTTGGTCAGCTAAGACCCTTCCCAATCTCGCTTTTCTCTCTCTCTCTCTGTCTTCTGTTTTGCTTTCTGTTTCGTCTCTCTCTCTATTTTACTCTCCCTTTGTTTATCTTTAAACTGCATTTTCCTCAACTGGAATTTAAGTTTTTTTTTTCTCACTCTACTGCACTTGTCTGTATTTCTGGCACACCTTAGTGTTTGAGAAATTCCCGGACAAATTCAGATTTACTTTTGTCCTTTGTTAAATCCAAATCTAACATCTTTGCTAATTCTAAAAGTTTGGCCTTTATCTTTCCTTCTAAGATTTCTTGGCAAATTTGAGAATCAATTTCAAACCTTGACAGGTTTGAGTAATATTCAACGGGTCAGCGTGGACGTGCTGTTTGACATGGCCTATTTTCCCACCATAGGGATTCTATGATTTCTTAATAGAAAGGGTGGTCAGTGCCAGGATCAAGAATGTCTCCGAGCATGCTCAAGGCATATTGAAGTGTGAGGGTAAACAGCCAGCGGTCGTGATTCACATTGACACCAATGATATAGGTAAGAAGTGTGAAAGGTTGAAAGATTCCTGCAAAGAAAGTTAATGGAGTTAGTAGTGAATTTAAAAGCATCATCTCCAGGATTATATTCTTGGAATTACTCCCCGGGCATCTGGAAGTGAGACAAGGAAGAGAAAGATAGTCGAGTTGAACATGAAGCAAAGAGCTAGTTTGGAAGGAGGGTTTCTGATCTTTGGATTATTCGGATCGCGTTAAGGGCAGGTGGGAACTGTACAAAAAGGAAAGTGTGTACTTTAACTGGCGCTGCCCCAACGTCCTGGAAGGGAGGTGTGATCATGCAGATTTAAGCTAATGATACAGGAGGAGGGGAACCAAAGCAGCAGGTCATAAAATGAGCAGAAAGTAAAGATTTGTCAAATAAACATGCAGAGCCATTTGAATGACCATGCTGAGGGAACTAATCACAACAATTTTAAAAACGTGAGTTAAAAGTTGGAGTAAATGACAGACTCACTATTATCAGGGATCAAAAAATTGTGATGGAGTGCCTGCGCACACAAGTATTAAAAAAGAAAGATAAATCTATAGAGTTTGAGTGAAGATTTGTAGCTCGGGTGTCCGTTGTTGTGGTTGTGTTCGCCGAGCTGGAAGTTTTTGTTGCAAACGTTTCGTCCCCTGGCTAGGGGACATCATCAGTGCTGAGGAGCCTCCTGTGAAGCGCTTCTTTGATGTTTCTTCCGATATTTATAGTGGTTTGTTCTTGCCGCTTCCAGGTGTCAGTTTCAGCTGTCCGTTGTAGTGGTTTGTATATGCGGTCCAGGTCGATGTGTCTGTTGATAGAGTTTGTGGATGAATGCCATGCTTCTAGGAATTCCCTGGCAGTTCTCTGTCTGGCTTGCCCTATGATACTAGTGTTTTCCAAGTCAAATTCATGTTGCTTGTTGTCTGAGTGTATGGCTACTAGGGATAGCTGGTCGTGTCGTTTTGTGGCTAGCTGATGTTCATGGATGTGGATTGTTAGCTGTCTTCCTGTTTGTCCTATATAGTGTTTTGTGCAGTCCTTGCATGGTATTATGTAAACTACGTTAGTTTGGCTCGTGTTGGGTATTGGGTCCTTTGTTCTAGTAAGTTGTTGTCTGAGTGTGGCTGTTGGTTTGTGTGCCGTTATGAGTCCTCAGGGTCGCAGTAGTCTGGCTGTCAGTTCTGAGACGCTCCTGACGTATGGAAGTGTGGCTAGTCCTTTTGGTTGTGGCATGTCCTCGTTCCGTGGTCTATCTCTTAGGCATCTGGTAATAAAGTTGTGCGGATATCCGTTTTTGGCGAATACCTTGTATCGGTGTTCCTCTTCCTCTTTTCGCAGTTCTGGTGTATTGCAGTGTGTTGTGGCTCTTTTGAATAGTGTCCTGATGCAACTTCGTTTGTGTGTGTTGGGGTGGTTACTTTCATATTTGAGGACTTGGTCTGTGTGTGTTGGTTTCCTGTGTACCCTTGTGGTGAATTCTCCGTTCGGTGTTCTCTCTACTAACACGTCTAGGAATGGGAGTTGGCTATCCTTTTCCTCTTCTCTCGTGAATCGGATTCCTGTCAGTGTGGCGTTGATGATTAGGTGTGTTTTTTCTATTTCTGTGTTTTTGATGATTACAAAGGTGTAATCGACATATCTGATCCAGAGTTTGGGTTGGATTTGTGGTAGGGCTGTTTGTTCTAACCTTTGCATAACTGCCTCTGCTATGAGTCCCGAGATTGGTGATCCCATGGGTGTTACGTTGATTTGTTCGTATATCTGATTGTTGAATGTAAAGTGTGTAGTGAGGCACAGGTCCAGTATTTTAAGTATGCCGTCCTTGTTGATAGGTTCGGCCTCCTGTGTTCTGTTATGTACGTCCAGTAGGTTGGCTATCGTTTCTCTGGCTAGAGTTTTGTCAATCGAAGTGAACAGTGCCGTCACGTCGAATGAGATCATGGTTTCTTCTTTGTCTATGTGTGTATTCCTGATGATGTCCAAGAATTCCTGTGTTGATTGTGTGCAGTGTTTGGATCCGCTGACCAGGTGTTACAGTTTTTGTTGTAGTTCTTTGGCCAGTTTGTATGCTGGTGTCCCTGGTAGTGATACTATGGGTCTGAGTGGGGTGTCTGGTTTGTGTACTTTGGGTAGTCCATAGAATCTGGGGGTGTTGTTGCTTTCCGGTTTCATTCTTTGTACGTCCGCTTTGGTTATCTGTCCGTTTTTTTGTAGAGTCCTTAATGTGTTATTTATTCTATTGGTGAGTTGTGGTGTGGGTTCGGAATCCTTCATTTGGTAGGTGTTGGTGTCTGCGAGTAGTTGTTGTGCTTTATTGATGTAGTCTGATTTATCTAAGATGACCGTCATTCTGCCTTTATCTGCCGGTAGTATGATTATGTTCTTGTCATTTTTCAGTGCTTTCAGTGCTTCCTTCTCCTTGGTTTTGAGGTTATGTGTTTGTCGTTTTCTTATCATCATAGGTACGACCGTTTGTCTCACTGTTTGTTGTGTCTCTTCTGTCAGTCCATTGTTCCTGAGTGTGCATTCTAGTGCTGCTAGGAAGTCTGCTGTGTTGGCATCCCTGTAGTTGTATTTGAGTCCCTTGGCCAGTATAGTTCTTTCCATGTCTGTGAGCTGTCTGTCGGAGAGGTTTTTAACCCAGGTGTGTGTTGTAGTGTCCTCCTTTTTGTGTGTTAGTTTGGCCATTTTTTCTTTTAGTGCCTTTTTTTTGCGGAATGTTGTCCTGTTCTGTCCTTTAGTGATGGCCTGTTCTATGGTCTGGGTCCATTCATGATTAGTGGTTTTTGAAATTAACGACTTTTGGCCCGCAATTTCTTGTTTGTATTTGTGCAGTCGGTTGTGGGCGTCTGTGATCATTACCTGGATCATCCTGAATCCGTTCTTCTTGGCTGTTTCCCTGGCTTGTGGATTATTGACTGGTGGTCTGTACTTGACACATTGTGGAAGGATTTGATTTTTTCGGCATTCGTGTAGGGACCGGAGTTGTTCATAGTGGTGCTTAGGCGGTTAGCGCAGGATTCCCATTTCCTGGCTTGTCTCAGCTTTTCTCGCCCGTAAGTGTTTTAAGTTTGAGTGAAGATTTGTAGCTCGGGTGTCCGTTGTTGTGGTACTGTTCGCCGAGCTGGAAGTTTTTGTTGCAAACGTTTCATCCCCTGGCTAGGGGACATCATCAGTGCTGCGGAGCCTCCTGTGAAGCGCTTCTTTGATGTTTAATCCGGTATTTATAGTGGTTTGTTCTTGCCGCTTCCAGGTGTCAGTTTCAGCTGTCCGTTGTAGTGGTTTGTATATGGGGTCCAGGTCGATGTGTCTGTTGATGGAGTTTGTGGATGAATGCCATGCTTCTAGGAATTCCCTGGCTGTTCTCTGTCTGGCTTGCCCTATGATACTAGTGTTTTCCCAGTCAAATTCATGTTGCTTGTTGTCTGAGTGTATGGCTACTAGGGATAGCTGGTCGTGTCGTTTTGTGGCTAGCCGATGTTCATGGATGTGGATTGTTAGCTATCTTCCTGTTTGTCCTATATAGTGTTTTGTGCAGTCCTTGCATGGTATTTTGTAAACTACGTTAGTTTGGCTCGTGTTGGGTATTGGGTCCTTTGTTCTAGTAAGTTGTTGTCTGAGTGTGGCTGTTGGTTTGTGTGCCGTTATGAGTCCTAAGGGTCGCAGTAATCTGGCTGTCAGTTCTGAGACGCTACTGACGTATGGTAGTGTGGCTAGTCCTTTTGGTTGTGGCATGTCCTCGTTCCGTGGTCTATCTCTTAGGCATCTGGTAATAAAGTTGCACGGGTATCCGTTTTTGGCGAATACCTTGTATAGGTGTTCCTCTTCCTCTTTTCGCAGTTCTGGTGTACTGCAGTGTGTTGTGGCTCTTTTGAATAGTGTCCTGATGCAGCTTCGTTTGTGTGTTGTGGTGGCTACTTTTAGTTTAGGACTTGGTCTGTGTGTGTTGGTTTCCTGTGTACCCTTGTGGTGAATTCTCCGTTAAATGCTCTCTCTACTAACACGTCTAGGAATGGGAGTTGGCTATCCTTTTCCTCTTCTCTCGTGAATCGGATTCCTGTGAGTTTTTTTGTTGATGATTAGGTGTGTTTTTTCTATTTCTGTGTTTTTGATGATTACAAAGGTGTCATCGACATATCTGATCCAGAGTTTGGGTTGGATTTGTGGTAGGGCTGTATGTTCTAACCTTTGCATAACTGCCTCGGCTATGAGTCCCGAGATTGGTGATCCCATGGGTTTTCCGTTGATTTGTTCGTATATCTGTTTGTTGAATGCAAAGTGTGTAGTGAGGCACAGGTCCAGAAGTTTAAGTATGCCGTCCTAGTTGATCGGTTCGGCCTCGTCTGGATCAGGCCGATGAAGCATGGCATTCATCCACAAACTCCATCAACAGACACATCGACGTGGACCCCATATACAAACCACTACAACGGACAGCTGAAACTGACACCCGTAAGTGGCAAGAACAAACCACTATAAATACCGGAAGAAACATCAAAGAAGCGCTTCACAGGAGGCTCCGCAGCACTGGTGATGTCCCCTAGCCAGGGGACGAAACGTTTGCAACAAAAACTTCCAGCTCGGCGAACAGAACCACAACATAAATCTATAGAACTTATGTTCAAACATTTTTAAACTAAATGTGAGCAGTAGTTCAAATAAAATTAATGTGGTGATAGCGCAAACAGGTATAAATAGGTATGGCATGGTGAGCATTTCTGAAATTTGGTTACATGAAGGTCAGGACTGGGGTGTTAAATGTACAAGGGTACTCAGTATTCAGACAAGAAGGAAAATCAGGTGGAGTGCCTGTATTCGTAAAGGATTATGTCAAGGCTGTATTAAGAAATTATATTAGCACGTGGGACAAAACTGATGAATCAGTCTGGTTTGAAATAACTCACCTTTAAAGAAATCTATTGGTCAGAGCATTTCCAGCCCACAAACTACTCCAACCCCACCCCGACAATGATAATTTTACTGGCCTGAGGAAGGACTTGGCCTGAGTGGACATGTCAAAAAGATTAAAGTGCAAGACTTTTGAAGAACAGTGGCAACTACTTAGAGAGCTGGTCAAAAGCCCCCAAATAAAATGTAATCCTGAGTGGAAGAGGAATTGTAAAAAGGTGAAAAGCAATCCATGTCTTAACAAGGAAGTCAACAATGGCATGAAGGTTCGTGTCTTGTGGTATTATCGCTGACTGCTGATCCAGATAATGTTTTGGGGACATGGGGTCAAATTCCGCCCCAGCAGATGGTGGAATTTAAATCCAGTATGAACCAGGGTTTAAGAGTATATTGATGATAATGAATCCATTGCTCATTGGTGGAAACACCAATATGTTTCTTGAATGTCCTTTAGGAACGGAAACCATCATCCTTACCTGGTTTGACCTACATGTAACTTCAAACCCACACAAATTTGGTTGACGCTTAACTGCCCTCTGGGCAATTAGGGACAGACAATGAGTTCTGTCTAACAAGCGACACCCTCACCCTTTAAAGAATTAAAGAAAAACACTTTACTTGTCAGCAATCGGCTACTAAAAACAAAATCAAAACGGCTATGAAGGACAATGAGAAGAAAACATAAGCAATGATAAAGAACACTTCTCTGAGTATACAAGAAGTTTAAAAATGCTGAAAACAAATGTTGGCCTTTGAGAGGATGAAAATGGCGAGGTAATGATGGGAAACTCAGAAATGGTAGAGGCAAAACCAACACTTTCTGTTTTCACAGTGCAAGATAATTTCTTCCCAAAATTTAAAACAACTGCAAAGGATCATGATGAAAGTATGATGACGAGGAAGAAGATATTAAATACATAGATGCGATTATAGGCAGCTCAGAACCTCGGCCTGCAGTTTATCATATTAAAGGAGATAACAGCAGAGATAGTGGATGTGTTAGTTAGGATATTCAAAAAATCCTTGAATTCTGGAATGGTACTGATGTCTTGGCAAATTAATAATGTAGTACTCGTACCCAAAACAGGAGATTGGCAAAAATTCACAAACTGTCGACCAGTGAGTTTATCCTCTGTAGTGGGGAAGCTTCTTCAGTCAACCATAAAGTAGAAAATAACTGAACACTTGGAAAAAACAAAGAACAATTCACCAGTGTCAGCACAGTTTCATGATGTACAGGTTGTGCTTGACAAACCTGCTGGAGTTCTTTGAGAATGGATACAGCAAGGTGGATAATGGGGATGCAGCAACTGCTGGACATCTCAACTTCAGAAGGCATTTGACAAGGTGCTGCATAAAGGACTGATCTAGACCGTTAGATCCCAGGGGTTAAGGGTAGGTTATTCAATTGGATAGACGATTTACTAACTAACAGAAACAGAGCATCAGGATTAATGGTCTTTCCCCGGTGAACTGAAACTAGTGAGGTGCTGCAGAGGTCAGTTCTCAGACCTCAATTGTTTACAATCTGCCGAAATGACCTGGAAGGAAAGACAGAGTGTAGCAACTAAATTCATAGATGGTATTCAACTAGGTGGTAAAACCGGCTGTAATGAGGCGCTCAAGAGTTTACAGATGAATAATCGTAGGGTAAGAAAATGGAGCAGATTGCTAAAACTGGTAGATGGTGATTAATGTGGTTAATTGCACAGTTGAATTTCCTACCGCCACTCGTAATTTATAATTTTTTTTGTGTTGCACGATTTACAGTTCTTTGGATTTTATTCAGCGTTGGTGGCTGGGATCAGAGGAGTAGAGAGGTTTGGTTGAGGGAGATGCAGGTTGCTCTGTGTGTCCAGAACTAGACAGTAATGTGGAGAATATACCGCAATCAGGCCTTGTTGATTCCCACAGCAGGCCTGGCAACCAGATGGCCTATCCCTGTACTTACCTCCTGATGTTTAATTGCTGGAGTAATCCATATCAAAATGTTACAGTCAGACAGACAGTCCGTAATTAATATGCTCATTTCATAATAAAGGGTCAAGTAAACACTTAGATCAGTAGTAAAGACTTGGAATTCTTTTGAGATTTAATGAACATTTGCTGCAACTGCAGTCTCAGAACTGGGTGATGGGACAACAAAGCACTTCAGCATTGCTGCAAATTTATATGTTAGATATTGAGTAGAAATATTATGTTATCAATTATGTTAGAAAGTGTCCATAATCTATATCTTACGAAAAATGTGTCGAAGGTATTGTGGAAGAGTTCAAACATTGAATTATTAGAAAAGGAAGATGTGAAGTAGATTTAAGTCATAGAATATAGAACATTAGTGTGCAGTACAGGCCCTTCGGCCCTCGATGTTGCGTCGACCTGTCATACTAATCTGAAGCCCATCTAACTTACACTATTCCATGTACGTCCATATGCTTGGCCAATGACGACTTAAATGTACTTAAAGTTGGCGAATCTACTACCGTTGGAGGCAAAGCATTCCATAACTTTACTACTCTCTACGTAAAGAAACTACCTCTGACATCTGTCCTATATGTATCACCCCTCAATTTCCAGCTATGCCCCCTCGTGCTCGCCGTCAGCATACTTGGAAAAAGGCTCTCCCTATCCACCCTATCTAACCCTCTGATTATTTTATATGTCTCTATTACGTCAACTCTGAACCTTCTTCTCTCCAATTAAAACAGTCTCATGTCCCTCAGCCTTTCCTCGAAAGACCAACCCTCCATACCAGGCAACATCCTAGTAAATCTCCTCTGCACCCTTTCCAAAGCTTCCACATCCTTAGTTTTTTCTTATTTTGTTTTAAAAACTAAAAATTTAAGTTGTAAGTTCCAGTACTTAACTTTTTTTTTTAACTTTTTTTAAACTAAAAATTTTAAAAGTTTTTTTTAAAAAAACGCCGGGTAGACCCGGAGGCTTGTGTTGCTAGGTTACCTGGGTAGGGTTTTTTCTCTATTTAAACGCGCAGGCGAGCTGTAGGCCTCAGTTTCACGGAGGATCACGTGACGGCTGTTTGTCCGGTTCGAAGTCCAGGGTGAGTTCCAGTTCTTAGTTTTTTCTTATTTTGTTTTAAAAACTAAAAATTTAAGTTGTAAGTTCCAGTACTTAACTTTTTTTTAAACTTTTTTTAAACTAAAAATTTTAATAGTTTTTTTTTAAAAAACGCCGGGTAGACCCGGAGGCTTGTGTTGCTAGGTTACCTGGGTAGGGTTTTTTCTCTATTTAAACGCGCAGGCGTTTCAGCAGAAGAGCCTCCCACCCGCCCTCCTCCTCTAACCTAAATAATAAGACCCGTTGCGGCAAGCAGGTAAGTGCTGCGTTTTGCTTGTTTTGTTTCTTTACATTTAGTTTTTTTTTAAAAGAAAGCTAGCTTTTTAGAGGGATGGCAGTGCAGGCAGTGCAATGTTCCTCTTGCAACATGTATGAGGTGAGGGAAGCCATTAGCGTCCCTGCTGAGTACACTTGCAAGAAGTGCACCCATCTCCAGCTCCTCCAAGCCCGTGTTAGGGAACTGGAGCTGGATTTGGATGAACTGCGGATCATTCGGGAGGCAGAGAGGGTCATAGATCAGAGCTTTAGGGAAGTAGTTACTCCGAAAATTCAAGATAGATGGGTGACAGTGAGGGGGAGTGGGAGGAGGAAGCCAGTGCAGGGACCCCCTGCGGTCATTCCCCTCAAGAACAAGTATACCGTTTTGGATACTTGTGGGGGGGATGACTTACCAGGGGCAAGCAACGAGGTTCAGGCCTCTGGCACGGAGCCTGGCCCCGTTGCTCAGAAGGGAAGGGTGGAGAAAGGTAGAGCGATAGTTCTTGGGGACTCGATAGTGAGGGGTACAGACAGACGGTTTTGTGGGGGCGACAGTGACTCACGTTTGGTATGTTGCCTCCCAGGTGCAAGGGTACGTGATGTCGCTGATCGTGTTTTCCGGGTCCTTAAGGGGGAGGGGGAGCAGCCCCAGATCGTGGTCCACGTTGGCACCAACGATATAGGTAGGAAGAGGGGTAAGGATGTCAGACAGGCTTTCAGGGAGCTAGGTTGGAAGCTCAGAGTTAGAACAAACAGAGTTGTAGTCTCTGGTTTGTTACCCGTGCCACGTGATAGAGAGTCGAGGAATAGGGAGAGAGAGCAGTTAAATGCGTGGCTACAGGGATGGTGCAGGAGGGAGGGATTCCGGTTTCTGGACAACTGGGGTTCTTTCTGGGGAAGGTGGGACCTCTATAAAAAGGATGGTCTACACTTGAACCTGAGGGGCACCAGTATCCTTGGGGGGAGGTTTGCTAGTGCTCTTTGGGAGGGTTTAAACTAACTCCGTGGGGGCATGGGAACCTGGACTGTAGCTTTAGGGTACAGGACCTTGAGTGTAGGGAGGTTATGAATAATGCAGCGATCTCGAAGGAGGGTGCCTCTAAACAGAAGTGTGTATACTTCAATGCCAGAAGTATAAGAAATAAGGTAGGTGAACTTGCAGCGTGGGTTGGTACCTGGGACTTCGATGTTGTGGCCATTACAGAGACGTGGGTAGAACAGGGACAAGAATGGCTGTTGCAGGTTCCAGGGTTTAAATGTTTTAGTAGGATCAGACATGGGGGTAAAAAAGGGGGAGGTGTGGCATTACTTGTCAAAGATAGTATTACAGCAGTGGAATGGACGATGGAAGAGGACTTGCCATCTGAGGTAGTTTGGGCTGAGGTTAGAAATAGGAAAGGTGAGGTCACCCTGTTAGGTGTTTTCTACAGGCCTCCTAATAGTCCTAGAGAAGTAGAGGATAATATTGCGAGGATGATTCAGGAAAAGAGTGAAGGTAGCAGGGTGGTTGTTATGGGGGACTTTAACTTCCCAGATATTGACTGGGAGAGCTATAGCTCGAGTTCATTAGATGGGTCGGTGTTTGTCCAATGTGTGCAGGAGGGTTTCCTGACACAATATGTAGACAGGCCAACAAGAGTTGAGGCTATACTGGATTTGGTTCTAGGTAATGAACCAGGCCAGGTGTTAGACTTGGAGGTAGGTGAGCACTTCGGGGACAGTGACCACAACTCGGTGACTTTTACTTTAGTGATGGAGAGGGATAAGTGTGTGCCGCAAGGCAAGAGTTATAGCTGGGGGCAGGGAAATTATGATGCAGTGAGGCATGACTTAGGGTGTGTGGATTGGAAAAACAGGCTTCAAGAGAAGAACACTAATGAGATGTGGGGATTGTTCAAGGAGCAGCTACTACGTGTCCTCGATGAGTATGTACCAGTCAGGCATGGTGTAAAGGGCCTTGTGAGGCAGCCGTGATTTAGTAAGGAATTGGAATCCCTTGTGAAAGGGAAGAAGGCGGCATATGTAAAGATGAGGCGTGAAGGTTCAGTTGGGGCGATAGAGAGTTATAAGGTAGCCAGAAGGATCTAAAGAGAGAGCTAAGAGAAGCGAGAAGGGGACATGAAAAGTCTTTAGCTGGTAGGATTAGGGAAAACCCAAAGGCTTTCTATAGGTATGTCAGGAATAAAAGGATGACTAGGGTAGGTATCGGTCCAGTCAAGGATAGTAGTGGGAAGTTGTGTGTGGAGGCGGAGGAGATTGGAGAGACACTAAATCAATACTTTTCATCAGTATTCACTCAGGAACAGGACACTGTTGCTGATGTGAATATGGAGTCACAAATAATTAGAATGGATGGCCTGGAAATATGCAGGGAAGAGGTTCTGGGAATATTGGAGAGGATGAAAATAGACAAGTCTCCTGGGCCTGATGGCATATACCCTAGGATCCTATAGGAAGCTAGGGACGAGATAGCAGAGCCATTGGCCTGGATTTTTATGTCGTCATTGTCAACGGGAATAGTACCGGAGAACTGGAGGATAGCGAATGTGGTACCCTTGTTCAAGAAAGGGAGTAGGGATAGCCCTAGTAACTATAGGCCAGTGAGTCTGACTTCAGTGGTGGGCAAAGTCTTAGAGAGAATGGTAAGGGATAAGATTTATGAACATCTGGATAGGAATAACGTGATCAAGGATAGCCAGCATGGTTTTGTGAAGGGCAGGTCGTGCCTCACAAACCTAATTGAGTTCTTTGAGAAGGTGACTAAGGAAGTGGACGAGGGTAAAGCAGTAGATGTTGTGTATATGGATTTTAGTAAGGCGTTCGATAAGGTTCCCCATGGTAGGCTAATGCTAAAACTACGGAGGTATGGCATTGAGGATACATTAGAGGTTTGGATTAGGAATTGGCTGGCTGGAAGGAGACAGAGGGTAGTAGTTGATGGACTATGTTCATCTTGGAGTACAGTTACTAGCGGTGTACCACAAGGATCTGTTTTGGGACCATTGCTTTTTGTTATCTTTATAAATGATCTAGAGGAAGGGCTTGAAAGCTGGGTAAGCAAGTTTGCGGATGACACAAAAGTCGGTGGAGTTGTGGATAGTGAGGAAGGAAGTGATAGGTTACAGCGGGATATAGATAAGTTGCAGAGCTGGGCTGAAATGTGGCAAATGGAATTCAATGTAGCTAAGTGTGAAGTCATTCACTTTGGTAGGAGTAACAAGAAGGTGGATTACTGGGCTAATGGTAGGCTACTTGGTAGTGTGGATGAGCAGAGGGATCTTGGTGTCCATGTACACAGATCTCTGAAAGTTGCCACCCAGGTAAATAGTGCTGTGAGGAAGGCATATGGTGTACTGGGCTTTATTGGTAGAGGAATTGAGTTCCGCAGTCCTGAGGTCATGTTGCAACTGTATAAGACCCTGGTGCGGCCTCATCTGGAGTATTGTGTGCAGTTTTGGTCGCCATACTATAGGAAGGATGTGGAGGCATTGGAACGAGTGCAGAGGAGGTTTACCAGGATGTTGCCTGGAATGGTAGGAAAATCTTATGAGGAAAGGCTGAGGCACTTGGGGCTGTTCTCATTGGAGAAGAGAAGGTTTAGGGGAGATTTGATAGAGGTGTATAAGATGATTAGGGGTTTAGATAGGGTCGAAACTGAGAACCTTTTACCGCTAATGGAGTCAGGTGTTACTAGGGGACACAGCTTTAAATTAAAGGGTGGTAGGTATAGGACAGATGTTAGGGGTAGATTCTTTACACAGCGGGTTGTGAGTTCATGGAATGCCCTGCCAGTAGCAGTGGTGAACTCTCCTTCTTTATGGTCATTTAAGCAGGCATTGGATAGGCATTTGGAAGTTATTGGGCTAGTGTAGGTTAGGTAGGATTCGGTCGGCGTAACATCGAGGGCCGAAGGGCCTGTACTGCGCTGTATCTTTCTATGTTCTATGTTCTATATCCTTCTTATAAGGTGGTGACCAGTACTGTACACAAAACTCCAAGTGTGGCCGCACCAGAGCTTTGTATAGTTGTCACATAACTTCATGGTTCTGGAATTCGATCCCTGTATTCATAAAAGCTCAAACACTATGCCTTCTTAACAATCCTGTCAACCTAGGTGGAAACGTTCAAGCATCTGTGTACCTGGACACCGAGATCTCTCTACTCATCTTCACGACCAAGAATCGTACCATTAGTCCATTACTTTGTATTCCGTTTACTTGAAGCAAGGTGGTGTACCTCACACTTGTTCACATTAAACTCCATTCGCCACCTCTCAGCCCAGTTCTGCAACTTATCTATATCTCTCTGTAAGTTACAACATCCTTCGTCACTATCTGCAACTCCATTGACCTTAGTGTCATCTACAAATTTACTAATACAGCCTTCTACGCCCTCATCTTGGTCGTTTATAAAATGATAAACAGCAGTAGATCCAACACTGATTCTTGCGGTATATTACTAGTAACTGGACTCGAGGATGAACATTTCCCATCAACCACCACCCACTGTCTTCTTTTAGCAAACCAATTACTGTTCCAAACTGCTAAATCTCCCACAATCGCGTTCCTCCACATTTTGTACAATCGCCTACTGTGGGGAACCTTATTGAACGCCTTGATGAAATTCATATACACCACATCAACCGGTTTGCTTTCATCTATCTGTCTGGTCACCTGATCAAAGAACTCGATAAGGTTTGCGAGGCACGACCTACCCTTCACAAAACCATGCTGACTATTCCTAATCAAATTATTCTTTTCGAGATGATTACAAATCAAATACCTTATAACCTTTTCCAACTCTTTACCAACTACTGAAATAAGGCTCACTGGTCTATAATTACCAGGGTTATTTCGACTCCCCGACTTGAACAGGGGAACCACGTTTGCTATCCTCGTGTTTTCTGTCACTATTCCTGTAGACAATGACGATTTAAAGAGCAATGCCAAATGCTCAGCAATCTCCCCCCTGGCATCCCAGAGGATCCTGGGATAAATCTCATCCGGCCCAGGGGATTGTTCTATTTTTACACTCTGCAGGATTTCTAATACCTCTTCCTTGTGAATCTCAATCCCACCTGGTCGAGTAGCCTGTATCTCAGTATTCTCCTCGACAACATTGTCGTTTTCTAGAGTGCATTCAGTCGAAAAATATTCATTTAGTGCTTCCCCTATCTCCTCTGACTCCACGCACAACTTCCCAATACTATCCTTGATTGTCCCTCATTTTGCTCTTGTCATTCTTTTATTCCTTAAATACCTATAGAAAGCCTTACGGTTTACCCTAATCCTGTCCGCCAACAACTTCTCATGTCTCCTCCAGGATCTTCTGACCTCCCTCTTTAGGTCTTTCCTGTCTATCTTGTAAACCTCAATCGCCCTAACTGAGCCTTCACATCTCATCCTAACATAAGCCTTCTTCTTCCTCTTGACCAGAGATTCCACTTCCTTCATAAACCACGGAACCCACGCACTGCAGCTTCCTCCCTGCCTGACAGGTACATACTGATCTCGGACACTCAGGAGCTTTTCTTTGAATAAGCTCCACTTTTCTAATGTGTCCATCCCTGGAAGCTTCCTTCCCCGTCCTATGCTTCCGAAATATTGCCTAATCGTACCGTAATTGCGTTTCTCCCGGTTGTAAATCTTGCCCGGTGGTGTGCACCTATTCCTTTCAACCTCAAAGTAAACATAACAGAATTGTGATTGCTATCACCAAAGTGCTCACCTACGTCCTTTTCTAACAGCTGGCCGGGCTCATTACCCAGTACCAAATCTAATGTGGCTTCGCCCCTTGTTGGACTGTATCCATACAGTGGCAAGAAGCCCTCCTGCACACACTGGACAAAAACTGACCCATCTATTTTACTCGTACTATAGTGTTCCAGGTCAATATTTGGAAAGTTGAAGTCCCCCATGGCAACCACCCTGTCTCTGTCACTCCTATCACGAATCATCTTTACTACCCTGTCCTCTACATCTCTGGAACTATTCGGAGGCCAATAGAAAACTCCCAACAGGGTGATCTCTCCTTTCCTGTTTCGAACCACAGCGCATACTACCTCAGTTGACGAGTCCCCAAACATCCTTTCTGCAACTGAAATACTGTCCTTGACCAAGAATGCCACACCTCCCCCTCTTTTACCTTCTTCTCTGTTCTTACTGAAACATCTAAATCCTGGAACCTGCAACAGCCATTCCTGTCCCTGTTCTAACCATATCTCCAAAATGCCCATAACATTGAAGTCTCAGGTTCCAACCCATGCTGCAAGTTCACCCACCTTATTCCGGATGCTCCTGGCGTTGAAGTAGACACACTTCAAACCAACGTCTTGCTTGTCGGTGCCATCTTGCGTCCCTGAAACTTGATTACGGGCCTCCCTACTCTCAACCTTTTCTATACTCGAACTACAATTTTGGTTCCCTTCCCGCGCTGGATTAATTTAAACCCACCCGAAGAACCTTAGCGAATTTCTCCCCCAGGATATTGGTACCCCTCTGGTTCAGACGAAGACCATCCTGCTTGTAGTGGTCCTACCTACACTAGAAAGAGCCCAAATTATCCAAGAACCCAAAACCCTCCCTCCCACACTTCCCTGTAGCCATGTGTTCAATTCCTCTCTCTCCCTGTGCCCCGCCTGACTAGCACGTGGCAAGGGAAACAAACCAGAGACAACAACTCTGTTTGTCCTGGCTCTAAGCATCCATCCTAGCTCCCTGGAGTTCTGCCTTAAATCCCCGTCTCGCTTCCTACCCATGTCATTGGTGCCTATGTGGAACACGACTTGGGGCTGCTCCCCCTCCCCTTTAAGGATCCCACAAACATGATCAGAACATCACGAACCCCGGTACCTGGGAGGCAACTTACCAACCATTAGTCACTCTCACCTCCCCAGAACCTCCTATCTGTTTGCCTAACGATGGAGTCCCCAATGACGACTGTTCTGCTCCTCTTCCCCCTTCTCTTCTGAGAAGCAGGGACACACTCTGTGTCAGAGTCCTGTGCTCCACTGCTTTCCGCTGGTAAGTACCCCCACACAGCAGTATCCAAAATGATATACTTATTGTTGAGGTGAACGGTCCCAGGGGATCCCTGCACTGACTTCCGTTTACCTTTCCATGCCCTGACTGTAACCCATCTTCCTTTTCCTTGTACCTGAGGAATGACTACCTCCCAGTAACTCCTCTCAATAACTCCATCTGCCTCCCAAATGATCCGAAGTTCATGCAGCTCCAGCTCCAGTTCCCGAACGCGGTTTTTGAGGAGCTGAAGTTGGGTGCACTTCCCGCAGATTTAGTCAGCAGGGACACGAGTGGTGACCCTTACTTCCCACATTCTGCAGGAGAAACATTCAATTGCCCTCATCTCCATTCCCATTATTCTAAATTCCAAAAGAGACTGTTGAAAAATAAGGAATAAAAAATAAACTTGCTACTTACCAATCTGGCACACAGAAGTTTTTTTTTGGTCAGAGGAGGAGATGGGTGGGAGACACTACCCGTGTATTGTTTCAAGTAAAGCAACCACACAAATATATGACTTACCGGAAGACGTTTGCTCCTCCCGCACACCTCTCAGCAAATGGAGGCCCGAGTCCCGAGGTAAGTCCCTTTTAATTCTTTATATCGGTCTCGGCATGTCAAGGAACGGGCAAATATTGGTCTTTGGATCATATTTGGAAAATGTGCCTGTGTTATAGCACAATGACGAGTGGAATGGAAAAATGGTGTATTATTTCAATGAATTTAGTTCAGTGAATTATTTCCTTATTATTGAGCCTTTGAGTAAGGGGAAGAGCTACTTTTTGTTTTCCTTGAGTAGACCCCTCATGTTGTTAAACACCTCCATCAAGACCACCTCGCAACCTTCTTTGCTTAAAAGTAAAATCAAGTAAATCCAGCCTCTCTTCAGTTTGAGTACAGTCTTGTCTTTTTTTACTTCTGAAAGGTATCAGTGTTAAATTTCATTAGCGATTGATCTGTGGACCTGAAGAACCGGTTTATATCATCCTGTACCCTCACACGTTTCTCCTAACTGTGAACCACCAGCTCATCTTTCTGTCATTCAAAAAATTATTTATCGTTCCCTCCAAACTCCATCCCTCCCATTCTCATAATCTTTGTCATTTATGAAGTTCAAAACTAAGCCCTGATTTTCTCCTGTTCTTCAGATGCTATTCCCAGGGAAAGCATTGAGAATTCCATTCTCTTGTTTTTCCTATTTTGGTGAATTTACACCGTGATGCAGTTGTGTTCTTTTTTTACGGGTAGCCACAAATTTTATTTTGGACATGGAGCTGAATTCTACTTTTACACTATGCTCCTCTGTATGTTTTATTGATTAGCTTGTACGTAATTAGTATTGGATTAGGTTTAGATGGCTTTCACTGCAACATTTGTGTTCCACGTGGACCTGGATAATGTTCTTTGTTTTGTTCCATGCAACAGTCAGAGCTGAAGCAAGCTTCTGTCTCTATGATAGAGACAGATTCATAATTTTGTTTGAAATAGTTGGAGTGATGAGGATAAAGATTCAACTAAATTCAATATATAGACTTACAGAAGGAGATGAAATTATATCGTCAAGTACACCTTGAACTGGAAACAAATTATTAAATTATATGCCTACTTTTCTTCATATTGTAAAAACATTTTCAAAAAATGTTCTTAGAGCAGCATGGAACTTATAGCTGCTCCTGGGAATGCTGGCAGTTAAATATTTAATATAGTCTTTTTGCAGTTGATATTATAGTTTATTAATTTAACATAATTATTTCCATTTTGCTTTATTAACATTCAAAACCAAACAAAACAGAAAATCACGATTTTCTTTCAAACGAACTTTTTAAAAAAAGAGTTGTTTAAGGGTGGTTTACAAAAAAAACCGAAAAGTTTGTTTTTGTTTTAAAATGTTTCTTTTATTACACTGCAGGAGTTTTTTAGTTTTGTAAAATTCATTAATTAAAATAAGGAGGTGTAACTTCATTCCGGAGAATCGTACACATTTTCAGCTCTGGAGAAGACAATTTTCTTCTCGGAATTTATTGAAGAGGATTTTTTAAACTAATTTAATTAGCTAAATGGTTGAATTTGTTTAATTTTTCCATGATCGATACGTAAATGTATATTTTTTTTCAATTTTAATATTGTCTGTAGGTAACGAAAGGTAACACAAGGTGTCGTAAAAAGTTCTGATTTTAGGCATAATATTATTACGGTCATATATAAGGCACGGAGAGGATGGCTGGAAGATTTGGACAAAAAATTATCCAGCATATCAGTCATATAATGTGTGTGGCTCTCAGGAAAGATAAGAAAGTCGTTCAAAATTCTCTGGTGCCTACTCCTCTACCAAAATGCTTTTCAGTTTTTAGAACAGCTGAAGGGGATTGTCTCTCTGAGGAAATGAAAGAGCAATCAATTAACGGACACTTAGAATGATTCTTATGTTCAGCAGCGTTCGAGGAGATTTAGTAGAATTACTGTTTCATTGGACTTTGCTATTGGGGAATTAACAGAAGATTCTGTCGTAGTGACCGGTAATTCAGGATGCTTTGGTTATTTTCCTGTGCTGAGATTAAGAACATCTCGAAACATTTCAAGCACATTGTTAAAGGTGAGATTGAGTATAGAAACATTATTGTAGTTATTGGCAGGAATGATATTTTTAGGGAAAGATCAAAGCAGTACAGAGTGAACTGAAGAGGTGAGGTAGAGTATTCAAACTGAAACCTTTAACGCAATACTTTCTGGTTTACTCCCAATGCCAAACCCAACTGGGAAGGAACAAAAGGTTAATGGAGAAAAAACAACGGCTGAAGAGCTACGATGTTGTTGAGGGGTTTCGATTTTTGGGAAAGTGGAATCTATTTTAGAATAGAAATGACCTGGTCAGAAAGGATTGGTCAAATCTAAACTGGATAGCAGCCAATATCTTAGCAGGGGATTTGCTCCTTCTATGTAGGGAGACTTTATGTTGACAGAGTTGACAAGGGGGATATTCCAAGTAGAATTATAAATGGTAGGATGGATGGAGAAGTTTATGAATGTGAGGAGATCACGTCAATTAGAAAATAAAAACGGGAGAGAGAAAAGTACATAGTAATTCTGAAGCACCAAATGGGATTTATTTCATTGTGAGGGTCTTATAGGGGAGGCTAATAACTCGGGGCATGTTTAAGAACATGGGATCGGGACATCATATGTATTACAGAAAACTGGTTGAGAGATGTTCCATTCGGAAATGTAGTGCTCGGAAAGCACAGCAAATCAGGCAGCATGTGAGAAGCAGGACAAACAACGTTTTCGGTAAAAAAAAAAAGCCCTTGATCAGGGATGGGCTGATGAAGAGCTTTTGCTTGAAACGTCGATTTTCCTGCTCCTTGGATGCGACATGACTTGCTGTGCTTTTCCAGCACCACACTCTCGACTCTAACTTCCAGCATCTGCAGTCCTCACTTTCGCTTGAGAGATGTTCAAGACTAGCAATTCAATGTTCCAGCTGTTAAGTGTCATAGAAAGGATGGAAAATATATGCGGAGGGCAGGGAGGGGACGGTCTGCCATTTTTGATTAAGGAATAAATTATTGCTGGAACTGGGAAGATATTCCTGAAAAATTATACAGTAAAATATGCAGGTATTATTAAAAATAAGAAAATAATGTTCACTTTGAACAGAATGCACTAAAGTCTCTTTTGTGAAAAACCGTCCAGTGAAAATATATTGGTCGAAATTAAAAATAAGAAAGGGAAGAACACGTTGATTGTATTGTACCATATGCTCTCCAACAGTTAGAAAGAAATTGAGAAACAAACATGCAGGGAGATCTTGGATATATGTAAGCTTAACAAGGTTGTAATAATGGGAGATGTTAACTTGCTTAAAATTGATTGGGGCTACCAGAGCGTTAAAGTGTTGGATGGTGAAGAATTTGTCAAATATGTTCACGAAAATTTTCTTCATCAATACCCGGATGATTCTAACAGAGATGGAGCAAAACTAGGCTTCTTTTGTGTAAAAGGCAGAGCAAGTGCCTGAAGTAAACATGAGGGACAGTGTTGGGCATTGTCATCATAATTCTATTAGTTTCATAATGGTTATGGAAAATAATAAGCCATTAATTATTTTTTTTTAATTGGAGTACCTTAAATTTTAATGACATAGGACAAGGAATTATCAAGTTTGATTGGAGTAGACTGTTAGCAGGTAAAACGAAGTCTGACAAGTGGGAGGCGTTCAACAGTGTGACGACGAGAGTTGAGAGGTTTTATGTTCCTGTTAAAGTGAAGGGAAGATTAAGAAACAATGGGCTACGCCAGTTATTGAGCTTTTATTCAAAGAAAAACTTACTTTAGATATAGACAACTTTATTCAATTTGATGTCTTAGTCAATACAAAGAGTGTGGGGCATTATTTCGAGAGAAATCAAGAAAGCAAAACGTGATATGAGATAGTATATGCAGATAAGGTGAAGGATAATTCAAAAATATTGTGCAACTACATTACCAATAAGAGGGCAACCATAGAGAAGGTTAGGCCTCTCAAGATAATGAAGGATAGCGATGTTTTGAACCCAGGAGATGGGGAATAAAATCATCCCATTCCTTGTGGAACAGACAGCAACAAACACACACTATTGCATTTGCCTCATATTCATCCAGCTTGAACTCTATCTGCTATCTGTCAGTCTATTGACCCATTTCATCAAGATCCTTTTGCATTCTTGGAAAAAATTCTTCACTGTCCACTGTGCCACCAGTTTTGGTGTCATCCACAAACATACGAACCATCTCTTCCATATTCTCACGCAAATCATTTACATAAATGACAAGCAAAGAAAACTCAGAACCAACCTCTGTGGAATACTGGTGGGCACAAGCCTTCAGTTCGAAAAGCAACCGCTCACCATTGCTCTGTTTCCTGCTATTGCACCATTGAAAGTGCTGGAGAGAAGCCCCGCATTTCAGGCAGTATCAGAGCAGAGAAAAATGGAATTAACGTTTTTTGAGTCCAACATAACTTGTTCAAGAGATGTTCATATAAGACTTGCTATGTTAACTGTTTCTCTGCCCAGATCCTGTGTCATCTGTTGCATTTCTCCTTCATTTTGTATTTGCATATCAGATTTCCAGTATCTCTAATATTTTGCTTTTTCTTGATTGGTTTGGATGTTGGTTATATTTGGACAATATGCTCCATTCCTGTTCCCATCACTTGTGCCAGTGACACATGTATTAACTGCAGTATGTTTCTTCTTTAAGTTCTGAAAATGAATGCTGGATCTCACCAATGTGATTTTGATTTAAAAGGCCTTTTAGAGAAAGCTATACTTGATGAAAAGTAGGAATAGTTTAGTAATCATGATATCGGCTGTGTGTTTATGACTAGACTTTTCTCCTCAGTCTCTGAACATTTTCAATACGGTTTTCTGAATAATTACTTCAAAGATGGTTGTCATGCAGCTCTTCATCTCTGTACCAGCTCAGTATGAGCTGTGTCTTTAACTTACTCTGCTGTAACTCACTGTAACGCAACACATTTTGTAATCTGTGCCTATTTTTATTTCTGCATATTCTTTCCCCATGTAAACAATTTTAACAACTTGTATAACCTGTGATTAAACAGTCTATATATTAAATACAATGACGTACATCACATTTAAAATTTCCTATTCCATTCACATTGTCCTTCAGCATTCCATGTACCAAAGGTTGTCTGTTATCTTGCTCTGCACTGCTCTTCATTCCATTTATCAGAAACAGTGATGGTTGAATACTCGTGACTGAGAGATATGACTGGACTCCCCTTAGGTCTCCTCAGCCACTGGCCGCAGCCCTTTCTGTCTCATAGCCATTATCATATTCATTCCATCCCTGACTTATTAATTCATGACTTTTAATAAACAAGCTTATTGTACATTGTTATGGACCAGGCCCGACCACTCAAAACATTATTAAGCACGGAGCCCAGTCGGTAATGTTGCCATTGTTGAAGGTAAGTGTATAGTGGATATTCCCAGAGTGAATTAGTCGGTCTGACTGCCGACGTTTAAACAAACAGCATGTATTTGTAAAAAAATAAGGAATGAAACACAAAGGACCGAAAAGACCGTACCTGAACAATTCATCCTATCCAAAACTGAAAGGTTACCTCGAATTAAGGATGCTGATCCAAATTACTTGCAACAATCACAATAAACAAACCCATGAGCACAAAAAGTAAATATTGCACAAAAAGCTTATAGTTTACAAAGTCAGAGGACTGAAGGAGGGGGAGAACATCCAATTTCAACAGTCAACCTGACTCAACTAACCCTCGAACTGAACTGACCTGTGCAGCTGGAGAGCTGGCCACATTCCTTTGATTACACCGGTTTTTCTTTAAAAAAGGCTTGACAGCCTTCTGCCTGCGGCATTATCTGTTAGTTTAAAAGAAAAACAAAGGACCCCAATGAAGCATTCATAATTGAGACATTTTGGAACATCGGGTCGTTTAGAACCTCTCTGAAAAGATTCAATGTCAATATAACCTTGTAAAGATACCGCCTGTGTGACAACTTCCCAATATAAAACTGAATCTTCAATATCCAAGATGGCTTCAGTTTTCAAAACTCCCAAAAAATGATAGTTCGTACTCTACAATGAGCATGTACATTCGTTTACTATAAACATGCAAACATGCACAACTACATCCAAATTCAGTGTGTGGTACTTCCATCATTGAGGGCCTCCATTTGTCACTCAATTCTCAACAATGCATTGTAGGTCATGTTTTCAAGACCTGCCACGTGTACAATTTTCAAATTGAATGGCTCCAGCTAATCAGTCTCGTATTTTTGTCCTAACATTTCTCAAAAAGACTTCATTGAGTTATGATCAATGTAAACGGTTGTATCCGATAAATTGCTGTTAATATAAAAACTAAAATGTTGTCATACCAAAACAAAGCTCAAAGTCTCTTTCTTAACTGTTGAATATTTCTACTAATGAACATTCTATTTCTTGGAGGAATACCCAGTAGGTCACTCTGTCTTCTCGTCATCTTCCTGTAAGCACCCAACACCGAAATCGACATCATTCGCATTGAATGGTTTTGCACAATCAGGTGTTTCTGGTCGTGGGTTGTGGTTAACAAATATTTCAAATGCCTCACATGTTTTCTGACAGTCCTTTGTCCACTGAAACGTCTTGCCTTTCTTTAACAATTCAGTGGGTGGAGCAGTCACACCGCGAAAATAAGGCACAACCATTCGATAAAATCGACTTAATCCCGTGAATTGCTCCTTTTGTCAACAGGTTGTGAAATTCACCAATTACCGTCACTTTTAAATCTCATGGCACCATTTATCTATGTCCAATAGCATGGCCAAGGGAGGTGACTTTTGCTTTGGCAAATTCACTTTTCGCTCGGTTTAGCACCAAGCCTGCGTCCCGAAGTCGATTGAACAAGTCTGATAGATGATGTAGTGTCCCTTCCATGAGTCACTAAAAATCACAAGGTCATCAATGTAAACCACAGGTTGGATAATCCGGCAACTTATTGGTTAGTCCCTGAAATGTGGCCGGCGCATTTTTCATACCACATGTAAGTTGCTTGTCCCACATTTTCAACTCAGTCTTCCACCCCAGGAACTGGGTATATATCAACCTTTTTAACAACATTGACGTTACTATAGTTCACACATTATCGTTGGGTACCATTTGGCTTTGGCACCATGACGATGGGTGAGTTCCAGTCACTGTAACACATGTTGATTATGTCATTTTAGAGCTTGCATTCAATCTCCTTCTGAGCCTGTGCCAACTTTAGAGGATTATGCCTGTAAGGATGTTGGTTAATCGTAACGACATCTCCTAAAGCTACATTATGCACAATTAGGTGAGTACTTTCAAGTTAATATCTGCGTAATTCTACATGTGAAAGTAATAACTATTTCTGATCATTTCAATTTTTCTCATGTAGGTAAATCAATAAATCGCCCCAATTTTAGACAAGTACCTCATTGCCCCCTTTAATTTGAGGAATGTCCGATTCAAAATCCTCTGAACTTGGTTCTGACTTCAGTGCTGTAATCACTAACACCTTGTCCTCTGTATTTCCTTCCCCATCAATGTACATATTGAGCATGTTCACATGACATACGCTGTGAGATTTCTTTTTGTAGTCCCTATCAAGTAGTTATCCTCACTCTATATCCGTTGTATCTGATAAGGTCCATAAACCTTGCATTTCAAGGTTTACCGATAACTGGAAATAACAGTCACACCTTTTCCCCAATCGCAAATTTCTTCTATTTTCCTCACTCCTAAATGACTTCTAGGTCGTCTTTCATGCACCATTCACATCACCTCTTTTCTGTATCCCATTGGCAATTCGATTTGATGAACTTCTGCCCAACTGTCATCTCCTTGAGTATGTGATAGTCTCCATTTCCTCATTTTGAGGTTAAAAACACTCAGGGATACATTCAAAATTCCTAACGTATATGCTTTTTGATAAAATTGCTTTAACCTTTTATCTTTCTGCTGTAACTCAATTATTTAAATAAACGAAAATATTTGCATGAGGCCCTGTTTGCTCAATAGTTTTTTTCACAACTACGTGATGGAACAAAGTCTCTGTAAATGCCACTTCCGCTTCCTTACCTTTATATTTTTGATACCTCCTGTTTCAATTGGTGACATTGAGGCTTCAGGACACTTCCAGGATAAGACTCCTGCATTGCTTCAGTTGCCTGCGTCTCCACTGGCTTTTCAACCAGAGTAGGCAGCAATCCTACCGGTGAATCAGCTGTAGTTTTTGCAAGGATAGATTGTATTCCTGGAGCTGAGAGTTTGTCCAATCCTCATACCACAATTTCTCCACACTTTTCTGGACATTCTATCCTCCCTTTACATCATTATGCACTTTTTGACTCAAGGTTAATTGTCTTTAGTAGTACCTATTCTGGAAATAATCCTTCTGGAGTCTATGTCTCCTGATCTTTCAGCATCACAAACTAAGATGATCCTGTGTCCCTTAATATGGCATCCTCTTTAAATGCTCTATGTCTGTAAACTTTCCGTTTGCAGGTATATTTTCTAAGCAGATCTGCCACTTCCTCTGCAACAAACCTCTGATCAGCTTACACACTCTGATGTAGCTTTCTAGCTTCCACTGTGCTTTCTGTTACCACCCCAGCAAAACTTCCAAGCTTATCCTGCTTTCCTGCAACTCTATGTTTTTTTTTCCTGAACCCTCCAACGCAGTGATTTCATGTGACCTAATTTATTGCAATGAAAGCACCGGACCTTTTTAACTTCTTTGTTTCCTTCAAGTGTTTACTTTTTGGCCTGTTCAAAATTATCCTTACGACCCTCTTCGAGATCTACCTTTCCCTCCCACGTGAGGATTTCTCTTTACCCCAGTTTCTATCCCTCATGAACTGAAATTGATTCTAGAAGCCAAACCATGTTTTATGGACCAATTCATAATCATCAGCCACTTAAACTGCCAGCCTTGCCGTTTTAACTCTCTGCTCTTCCAAATGTGTTTGCACTATGTCAGGCAGTGAATCTTTGAACTCCTCTAAAGTAATTGTCTCTCTCAGAGCATTGCAAAGCTCTTTTTCCAGCAATCAAAATTACTTTGTTTGATCCTTTCAAACTCAATATATGTTTGATCAGGATCCCTCCTTGTATTCCTGAAACGTTGTCTGTCGGATTCTGGCACAAGCTCATATGCACTTTCTTTACCTCCTCATACACCCCAGATCCCTGATCTGTTAGTGTTGTGTTGTGAATACTTGCCGAACTCAACCTACAAGTTTTGTTTGGATCAACAAAACCCACGTGGTCACTGGCCACTGCAATTGCTTAGCCACTTTTTCAAATGAAATGGTGAAGGTTTCCATATCCTACTCATCAAATTTAGGCAAGGAGTGAATATATTTAAACGTTTCTCACCAGGCTTTTGACAACCATGGTTTTGCTCATCCTCACTCTGTTCTTCACAAAGCTCACCTTCAGCCTTAATCCCCATCCTTTGAAGCTGACTTTCCATCCTAAGTGTCCACCTCTGAAGCACAAACCCTCTCGGTTTTCCTTTCTCTCCTGCTAAGGACAATCATTGCTTTTGCTTTCGTTCGCTAAATATATTCATTCTCTTTCTTTCTTTTCTGATTTTAGGCCGAACTCAAACTGCTTCATTTCCGCTTTTAACTCAAGCTGCGTCATTTGCAATTGAAGTTTGCTCATCTCTACAGATTCTGATGGAGTTTCCAGCAAATTGGAATGCTGAGCTACTGCTGCAATCATCTCATCTTTCCTCACGTTGGGAGCTAGCTTCAACGCAAGCTTGTCTCCTAATTCCCCGCAGCTTGGACTTATGTGCATTCTGTTAAAATCCCCATGGTCACTTCTTCCACCTCCAAAATATCCTTGGTTCCTGCAAAGCCCATTGCTATCTAAAGCTCTTTGTCCCAACCAAATCAACACACGAAATAGGAGACACTTATACTTGACACTCGCTGCCTAAACCCCGCAACTGGTCCCCATTCTGTTATAGAACAGGCCCGACCCCACAGAACTAGCCCAGACCGTAACTTTGTTATTTCTTAAAAGTTATTGTAGAGTGGATCTTCCTTGAGTGAATTAGCTGGTCAGACTGCCGAGTTTTAAACAAATAGCACTTATTTACCAAATTACAGAGTGAAACACAAGACACCAAAACTTGAATACCTGAATAACAAATCCTATATAAACCCGACAGGCTATCCAGACTTTAGGATCCTGTTCCAAAATGCTTGCAACAATCCAAATAAGCAAACCATTTAGCCCCAAGAGTAAAACTGACACAAAGGTTATCAGGTTATAAGGTCAGAAGGAGGGGAAGAGCATCCAGTTCGAACAGTGACCCTGACTGAACTAACCCCACAACTGATCAGACCTCTCCGCTTAGAGAATTGGCCACGTCCTCTTGATTATACAAGTTTCTTATTAAAGACTAGAAAGCCTCCTGGCTGAGTCATTACCTGTTTGAAAGAAACAAAAGGATCCCAATGAAACTTTCAAAGTTCGGACATATTGGAATCTTGGTTCATTTATTAAAAAAAACAACATAACCTTGGAAAAGTACCGGTTTTGTGACAATATGCCACACATGGCTTTGGACTGAATTCAAGAAGTGTCAGCCTTCCTGCTTTGGATTCTTGTGTTTTTGAGTTTACATAAAACAAAGCTGAATCGCATTATGTGTTGAAGGTTCAACATTGTTTTATTAGAGCAACGGGAAGACTGTCCAGACAGATCTACACTTCCTGTGTATGGTCAGGGCAAATATTCCCACTGAAAATCTATTGGCTGGAGTGTGGTCCAGTTGAGGAGAGATCAGCAATTTAACTACATCTAGATTGCGTATTTTGAGGGTGGCTGTGTTGCGGGGGCGGTGTTCAGGTGGTTACAGCATTGCAAACAGACAACACGACAGACACATCTAGCCTGTGATAAGGAAACATCCATCATTCTACCTCATAACTAACTTTACGATAACAATTGGTGATGGGAGATGTGATCAATAGTCAGTGATGTCAACATTCAATCAAGTCCAGTTGTTATTTGTATCATACTGAAAGGGGTTAACTGGATCTGTTTGTTCAGTGACTGTGATTGATGTCAGTCTCCATGGATCCTAATGATATCGCTAGATGGTTTCCCTCTTCTATTAGTAAGGGGCTTCTTGCAATGATTTATCCCATTGTAGCAGCATATGCATCACCTGCATCACTAACAAGAATTAACAGTTGCAGAGATGGGGGGAGGAGAGTTTAGAATCTGAGAGTACACTGGAATGTTCTAACCACGGATCTGAACCTGAGAACAGTAGACTGGAATGCTGCACCAATGGCTCAGAATCTGAGAACCCAAGGATGGAATGCTGCAACAATGGACAGGAGTTTATCCTCGGGTCTTTACTATGTTTCCTGGTATTGGAACATATTATCACTTCGGATATACGGTGTACTGATGATTAGTCAGGCTGGTTACTATCCCATGCTCGCTATTGTTGGTGTTCCTGGTAAGTCTCCCCATCTCTATCTATTTATTAATCGCATAAGCCATGGTGAACTTCATTGCTATTTCTGTTGACTATATTTGGCAAAGTTGGAAACTACTGTCCTCAGCTTCTAATGGAAATCCATTCATTACCACAAATTTCTAAACCGCCCACAACCCCGCCCTCACACACATCTGAGGTCAAGACTGATCACAATCCGGAAGTATCTATTTGCCGTGAATTGATTGATGTCTTCACATTCTCTCCATCAACAAACAGACCCACTCCCAGCTCCATGGTATCCCCATTCCACAGCTTGACATTTGTTCAGTTGGTAAATACACCATTATACATGCCTTGGAAAATTTCAGACTTCATTGTTCCAGCTCTCTCTTAATCACTCTTTCCATTACAATGTTTCCATCATGCCCTTGTTCTTGTCTCTGAAGTAAATTCATGTCAGGGACACAGTGTCAGAATAGTAATGTCGCTGGCCACATCATTCAGTGGCCAAAGTTATACACTAAAGACATTGTTTCAAATCCTATATCAGATGATGAGAGAACTTCAAATTACAGGAACTGGGAATAAAAGCGAATCTATTTCACTGATGTCCTTTGGTAAAGAAATCTAACATTATTACTTGGTCTGGATAAAGACGACATCAGGTCCACAACAATGTGCTTGACTCTATACTGCCTTAAGGAATAGCCTCACAGTAAAGGACATTTAGTGAGGTCAATTGTGCCCTTAACAGCGATGCAGACATCCTATCAAATGACAACACTAAACGTTGGGAAAAAAAGAATGATGCGAGAGATCAGGAGAATGATGAAGTGCCAGAGAAACCGAGCAGATTTAGCAGCCTCAGATCGAGAGAAACATGGAATTGACATTTCGAATCTAATGACCATCCATCAGAACTGCACACAACTGGTAAATAATGTGAATGATGTTGGTGACAGGGATGTCTGTTGTAAATGGGAGAAGGTGGGAGTTGAACAGATAGAGAAGGCGAGAGATAGAGAGAAAGAAGCAAATTGAGGAATTGTTGATGACCAGCTGGAATGGAAAAGAATCAAGATTAATTTTATTTATTTTTTTTTCCTGTTGCCATATTAACGAAAATCCTGTCCATGTATGATACACATCAAAGTCACGGTTTGAATTGAGTTATGTCCCGTCGTATCCCTTTCCTGAGAGTAATCATCTTTTTAAAAATTCAATAATGCAATGTTGTTACAGCATGTAATTCCCTTTCCACGTTGTCCTTGAGAAACTGTTGGTGAGCTGTCTTCCTGACCACTGCAGTCTGTGGGCTGTAAGCATTCAATGCTTAGTTACATCTGGTTTAATTTCTTTGAGACTTTATAATGTGTCATATAACTGAGTGGTTGTGATTGGACATTTCAAACGGCAGCCGAGAGTTAACAACATTGCTATGGGTCAAGATTCACATGTAACCCCGATCAGGTGAAGGTGATACATTTCATTCCTTGAAGGGCATCAGTGTGCCGGGTAGGTTTTTCTGACAATCATTTCATTGTTTCTTAATTCGTGATATTTTATTGAACTCAAATTCCAATATTTGCTGCGGTGGGAATTGAATCTGTGCTCTGGGTCATTACATGGGTCGCTGCATTAATACTCCGGAGATAATACAGCAAGACCATCACCTCCTCAGCATATCCAAACATCTCCAATGGGAGTAGTGATATTGTTGTTGGCGTGGCTGTGCTGGAAGTATCGCATTTCGCAAGGCAAAGAAATGATTTAGCAAAACATACCATCTTTCTCATGTTGTATTTATGAGAAGGTGAGATGATGGGAAGTGCTCTTGGTGAAAAGAAGCTGAATGTCCTTGGTCATGAATCACAGACAGAACTCATACAGAGCAGCAAGTAATCAACACAGGATATTGTATAATGTCCTTAATTGAAAAATGATTCAAATATAGGCGTGAAGACACCTCCCTGCAGTTGTAGAGAGATATTGCGACAGCACGTGGGGCACTGTGAACAGATTTTCTCTCCATTATAAGGAATAATCTCCTTGCCACAGTGAGATAGTGTAAAGGAGTTTGACCAGACTGATCCCTGCAGTGATGGTACCAAGAGGAGAGTGTGAAGGAAATAAGTGTTTAATCTGTAATGCTGCAAATGATTAAAACGTGATTGCAATAAAACTTGAGCGTTTTGAACCAGGACTCATTATTCCCATAACATAAAAATGATAGCGTGAAATATTATGTGTTTTCCTGCAGTATATGTTTTCTTATGTGTACAGTTACGTTGATAGGAAAGGTTTAGCAGGATATGGGTCAAGTGCAAAGAAATCGAGTTAACGTGAGTGGACATTTGTGTTGGCATAGTCCAATTTGGGCTAAAGGGCCTGACTCCCTGCTGTTAAACATTATGACTCTCTGATCGTTTATACTCTCTGTGGAGACCCCATGTTGGTTGTGAAAGAGCTGCAGATTCTGAATGAACTCTCACCATCTCAACGTACAGTTGGAGTGAGACCCTGCCTGCACTAAACATCATGTTGTTCACAAACATGTCAGCAGCTTCACTCTTATAGAGTTGGCCATTCCCAAAAGTTTCTGATCTCCATGCAGAAGACGACTTTGTCTTCTCAGAGATGGCAGCTGCCTCCTTGCGACTTGGGACAAGCCATCTGATGTGCTCCTCTCCATCAACAAACAACATTAATGTAACGCATGTGTAGCATGAGCAATGGAGCCAGGAGGAACAACTTGGGCCAGTCTGTCTGTGCAGTCTCTGCTTCATTGGTTTGTCGTGTTGCAGCATCAATGACATATTCCTATTTCAGTGTAACAGTTTGGAGAGGCTGAATGGTCTCTTATTTTCGTGTGTCATCCCTTGAAGTATTTCATGTCCTCCTGTTCATCCCAGGGAAGAGGTTCATTATTGGGTGACTCAGGGTAGCTGCTACCCAGCTTGTTGCGCTGACTCGGCTCGTTATCGTCCTGCGTAATAATAGACAAACAGGAGGCTGGAAGAACACAACAAGTCAGGCAGCATCAGGAGGTGGAGAAGTCAATATTTCCGGTATAACCGTTCATTAGGATTGCGGGTGGGGTAGGGGGACCTGCAGAAAAAAAAGGCAATGGTCGGGGTGGGGAGAGTAGGGGAAGGGGAATTGAAATGGCTGGTGACTGGGTGCTCACGTCGGTCCCTTTCGGCCCGGCTGTGTTGGTTGGGAAAATGTGTCCTTAGTTTATGTTTGGTCTCCCCAGTGTAGAGAAGACCACATCGGAAGGACCTCATGCAGTACACTAGGTTGGAAGGGAGGCAGGTGAATCTCTGTTCACCTGGAAAGTCTGTTTGGGGCGCTGGATGGAGGTGAGGGAGATTGTGTGCCAGCAGGTGATGCATCTTTTCCATTTGCAGGGGCAGTTGTCAGTGGGGATTGGAGGGTTTGGTGCGGGGTGTGGCGCGAACCAAAGATTAGCGAAGGGAATGGTCCTTGTGGAAATGTGCCAGGTGTTGGAATCCAATCCAATTTATTGTATCTGGTGCTCCCGATGTGGTCTTCTCTACATCGGCGACCGAAGCATAAACTAAGGGGATGTTTTGCTAAGTATCTCAGCTGGGGCCATAAGTGCTGAGCTGACCTCCCAGTCACTGCCTATTTCAATTTCCCTTCCCACGCCCTTTTCAACGTGACCATCCTTGACTTCCTCCATTGTCACAATGAAACAAACCACAAATTGGAGGAACAACATTTCATCTTCTGCCTGTGCAGCTTACAACACGCGTGACAAAACATTGAGTTCTCCAATTTCAAATAACCTCCCCTCCAATCCCCCAAATACATTCCCAGACCAAAGTCTGATTGAAGAACTTGACTGGGAAAACACCACTATCATAGGACAAGCCAGACAGAGAACAGCCAGAGAATTCCTAGAAGCATGGCATTCATCCCCAAACTCCATCAACACACACATTGACCTGGACCCCATATACAAACCACTAAAGCTGAAACTGACACCGGAAACGGCAAGAACATCCATCAACAGACACATCGACCTGGACCCCATATACAAAATACTGCAGCTGAAACTGACACCCGGAAGCGGCAAGAACAAGCCAATATAAATACCGGAAGAAACATCAAAGCAGCGCTTCACACGAGGCTCCAACAGCACTGATGATGTTCCCTATCCAGGGAACAAAACGTTTGCAGCAGAAACTTTCAGCTCGGCGAACAGAACCACAACTACATTCCCAGTCCCTCCTCCTCCCTTCCTTTCCTCTGATCATCCCTTCTTCCATCTCCCAACCGTATTCATTCCTCCCATCGACCAACCCGGGCATAACCTCTAATTTTGTTCACCTATCCCCACCTTATCATCCTGTCTCCAACTCCACCATGCCCCCTTATAAGTAGACCCCCTTAACCGCGCCCCCCCCCCCCCCCCCCCCCCCCGCCACACACACTCTTATCTTGTCCTGGTGTAACTGAAATCCATATTGACTAAATCTACAACCCTAGCAGGAAGTGAGCGCTGCAGATGCTGGAGATCAGAGTCCATAAGTGTGGTACTGGAAAAACATGGCAGGTCATGCAACGTCCGAGGAACAAGATTATGGATGCTTTGGACATTCCTGATGAAAGTCTTATGCCCGAAATATTGATTGTCTTGTTCCTGCTGACCTACTGTGTTTTATCCAGTGCCACACTTTTTGGCGTCTACTGCCCCGACCTAATCAACCTTCCTGGTCACGTCATCAAATAACTTAAAGAACTTTTTCAAGCATGATCTCCCACGCACAAAGCCATTCTCAATATTCCTAATCAAACCTTGTCTTTCCAAATTAGTGTACATCTTATCCTTCAAATTTTTCTCAATTTGAACAGATGTTAAACTCACTGTTCCCAGTTTCAAGGCTTTGTTTTCAGTCATTCTTAAGTAAGGACACAATGTTTCATATCCTCCAGCCTTCCAGGATCTAAACTCTGTTTAATGATAATCAAAATCATCATTCAGGTCCCATGCAATTGCTTCTCTAGCCTCTTACAGTGTTCTTGGATATATCTGGTAAGGAATGTCAGATTTATCCAACCTCAAGAATTTTACTACGTCAAATACCTCCTCTGCTGTGATATGGACAGTCCCTAAGAAATCACCATGAACTTCGCCAAGTTCCTAAGTATTCATGCCTTTCTCCATGTTAAACACAGAGGAGAAATTTCCGTTGATGATCTCGCCCATCTCTTATGGTTCCACACAGACATGTTACTTTGGTTTTTGAGGGGTCCTATTTTCTCACTAGTTATTGTTTTTCCTTTAATATACTGAAAGTACCACTCAGGATTCATCTTAATCTTCTCAGCCAAGGTTCTTTCATGTCCCCTTTTCGCACTACTGATTTCCTTCTTCAGTACATTCCTGTATCCCTTATATATCTCCAGGGATTCACTTGATCCCAGCTGCCTGTAACGGAGCTGCTTTTCTTTCCAGTCAAAGCCTAAACATCTCTTGTCATCCAGTGTTCCCCATTCCTGCCAACTTTCCTTTCACCTCCACAGTAACAAATCGACCTTGAACTCCAGTATCTCACGTTCAAAGGACTCCCACCTGCCAGAGGTTCTTTTACCAGCAACTAACTATTCCAGCATAACCCTGTAAACTCCTACCTAATTCCATCTAAATTCGTCTTGCCCCAATTTAGAAATTGAAGCTGTTGACCAGTTTTGTCTCTCACCATAAATATGTGAAATTTAATAGAACTATGGCCATTGGTTCCAAAGTGTTCCCACACTCTCACCTGTTCTGTCTTATTTCCTAAGAGTAGATCGAATTTTGCCCATTCCCGAGTATGCTCAACTACATACTGCTTGAGGGAAATTTTCTGGCACAATTAACGGATTTCACCCCACCAAATCCCTTAACGCACTGGCAGTCCCAGACAATGTTATAAAAATTTAAATCCCCAATTATGACAATCCTTTTGCTTTTGCATGTCCCACCTCTCTGCCATTATATTAGTCACTCTAATTCCTGGTGACTATTTTGGGGCCTATCGTACAGTCCCTATAACATCACCATACCCCTTCCTATTTATTAGCTCCATCCACGAATACTCGCTGTTTGATCCTTCAGTTATTTGCTCTCTGATCACTGCTGTGAGATTCCCATTAATCAGAAATGCAACTCCCCCACCACTTTCCACCATCCCTTCCTGCCTAAAGCAGCTATACCCTGGCACATTAAGCTGCCAGTCCTGTCCCTTCCTTAACTATGTTTCTGTAATGCCTGTAATATCCCAGTCCCACATAGCTATCCATGCTCCGAGTCCTTCGGCCTTACCTGTCAGTCCTCTTGCATTGAAATAAATGCAATTTAATAAAAACAGGCATTCTTGCTCCTTGTTGTGTTCCAGCCTGACCTGTCTTTTCACTTCACTGTTTCTGATTACTGTATCGCCTTCCAGCCTCGCACTTGCCTCCCTGCTCTTGAAGATCTCACCCCCTGTCAATCTCGTTTAAACCCTCCCTTGGAGCATGAGCAAACCTGCCTGCCAGGATATTGGTCCCCCTCCAGTGCATGTGCCACCTGACCCTGTTGAACAGGTCAACTCTATCACAGAAAAGACCCCAAATGATCTAAAAATCTGAGTGTCTTCCGCCTTCACCAATTTTTTAGTTATGCATGTATCTGCCATATCCTTCTATTCTTACTTTCATGAGCTCATGACACAGGAAGTACTCAGGGGATGACCACTTCGAGGTCTTGGTTTTTAACTTTTCTCCTAGCTCTCTGTAATCAATCCGGAGGACCTTATTCCTATATCTACGTGTATCATTTGTGATGCAAACGTGCACAATGACTTCTGGCTGCTCACCCTCCCCCTTGACAACGTCCTGCAGCCGCTCGGAGACTTCCTGCAACCTGGCACCTGGGACGTAGCACAACTTCCTGGATACCTGTTTGAGGCCCCAGAATCTCCAAAGTGTCCCTCCAACAATCGACTCTCCTATCTCTAAGACCCTGTTTAAATTTACCCTTTCCCGCTGTGCCCCAGAGCCAGTGGTAGTACCAGCAATTTGGCTACCGCTGCTTTCCCTTGAACGGTCGTTCCCTCCAACAGTATCAGAATTGGTATACTTGTTTTCGAGGGGAATGGCCACAAGGGATAGCTGCACTCTCTGCCTAGTCCCTTTGCCATTCCAAACCTACTCTCTGCCTGGAACATGATAGGGAGCAAGGACTGGCTGTTGATTAAATTGTGTTTATTTAAATGCAGCAGGGCCGACAGGTAAGACTAATGAACTCAGGGCATGGATCTTTATGTGGGACTGTGCCATTATAGTCATAACAGAAACATGGTCAGGGTGGGTCTTGGGCGTGACCACTACACTAAAACAGTTATATGTGAAGATCGCAGCATGTCCGATAATCCTGAGTGCATCCAGCTCCAGCTCTCAAACTTGGTCTCCCAGGCGCTGCAGCTGGATGCACTTTCCACACGTGTAATCAACAGGGACGGTGGAAATCTCTCTGAGCTCCCACATCCCACAGGATGAATGCGCAACTGACCTAACTGCCATCTTGACTGCTGTAATACTAAATTAAAATGACTTTATTTGAGCTTGCCTGTACATTTTTTCCGAGCTGCTGTCTGAAGCCTCTCAAACTAATGACTTACTACTTACTCTGCTACCAACTGCATTTTTTCTATTCCTCCACATTTATTTTTGTTTAGGGAAGAAGGGAGACACTACAATAATGCAATGTTTGTGCCTTAAACACTCCTTGACACCAAGCCCATGACGACCTGCTCTCCAGAGCACGTTATTACTTGTCCTTAGTGGGTGTCTTGCTGAAACTTCCTCATGCTGGTGGTGACTGCGCTGAGCCAAATATTCGCCCCAACAGCCGATCCGCGTTGTCGCAGTCCCCTGGTCCTTTCTGTCTATTACTTCTGCATTTATGAAATCCTTGAATCCGGCGATTGCATTCCAAACTGTGTCTCACTCCAAAGGGAGAGAAGTTACGTTCCAGTGAACACAGGGCTGTTGGAAAAAGAATGACATTAGACATTGGTGCAACATTCTTACTACCCGCGCACTGAGTCTGCTTTTCTGTTCAATTCCGTTATATTTATTCTGAGAATCCCCATTCTACTTGACTGGATTTTCCCTATTAAAAAACCCTTGTTTAATAATCTACCTGCCTCAGCCTTCAAGATATTTAATGATCTAACCTCAACAGCCCTCAGAATTTTCTACAATTATTTCACTCTCACTGTTGGGAGACTTGGTGGTCTTTAATCCTATGCCTTATTTCTAGCACTCTATGTGAGAGTTGTGCCAACGTAATTTATTATCATGTCCCATCACACCTTCGCTGTGGCAAGAGACAAGAGAAAAATAAAAAGAATGTCAGAGCTTGTGATCTTCTCCCTCATCTTCCACATCAGCCTAAATTACAGCTCACCCAGATCTCAGGATTTGCCCACTCTTTACCCTGCATAAACTTCCAATTGTTCCTTGGCTTTTGTATCAAATCGTTCAAGGGGCACACTGTCACTCTCCCTGAATCCAGGAACTGCTTCTCCCAACTGAAGAGCGATATGAAGCCCGTGGTTAACGTATCCTGTGGCTCCGTGCATAGGTTGCCCCTTTGTCTCAAATACCCCCACACCCCTTCTTTCTGCTGTTACCCTCTTCCTCTTAATAAACTGATATAATGTCTTTTGATTCTCGTTAATCTTACCCACTAATGTTTTATCAAGATTCCCCCTCTGCTCTTCTACTGAAGTTTTAAGATTAGCCCGACTCTTTTTATATTCATTTAATGCATCCATTGACCTGTTCACTTTCTACCTGCTTTAAGCTTCTCTTTCATTTTTAATTCTATTCTGATTTTTTGGTTGACATTCGAGGTTCTCTGGGCTTGTTTTCCAAATTTTCATCTTTCATGTAACACATTCGGCGGACACTCTCATTAATTCCATTTTGATCAACTGATTCCCCAACCCTCTGCCACACGCTGTTATCCTCCAGTTTCACCCAGCAGCCACTGTACTCTGGACAGTTTCCGTTATATTTTTTTTCATAAAATCGGTCTCCCCAATCCGAAAACCTTTTATTTACCAGATAGTGCATTTTAAAAAATCTTTTCCTTTCCAAACATAAAATGCATGATGTCATGGTCACTGGCCATATAATGCTCTCCCAATCCTGCCTGCAATATCCTGACTGGCTTCATTCCCCACAGTGAGGCACATCACTATCACACCCACTGTTGTGCCTGCTCCATGATGATACAAAGAATTTTGGAATAAATTTAAAGGCATCTGTCCCCTCTTAAAATATTATCACTGCCCGAATTAATGCTTGGAAATGAAATGCCTGTGTATAATAAAGCTATTATTGTTTTTTCACATCTCAGTAAATTGATTTTATATCTGCTCTTGTACTTTCTTTTATCTGTGGGTCTATAATATGTCCCCAGCAGTGCCTCTGCCATCGTTTCGATCCCGAGCTCAAACAACTAAGCCTCATTAGAAGATCTTTCCAATATATCACCCCTCCTTACTGTAGTAACCATTTCCTTAACTAATCATGCAACACCACCTCCAATTTTAGCCCTCTCCTGTCCTGCCTATAGTTCTTGTACCACAGCGTATTGAGTTGTCAGCCCTGACCTCCCTCGAACGCATCTCTGTAATGACAACAATGTCACATTTCCACATGTCACTTTGTTCCATTATCACATCTGTCTGTCCGATAACATTCCCAGCATTAAGGAAAAGCACATCCACCTTGGAATATAACACCTGGAATACTCTGTACCTCGGAGTTCTTCAGTCATTCACTGTTCCTTATCAAGCTGCCCAATTCATGAACCAAAATGTAACTCTGGGACTGAATTAGTATTTGTTGAAATGCAATTTCGTTTTTAATAGATGTATTAATGTAATGCAATTTTCCAGAACTGAGCAGTCTGCTCCACATACAATGAGTTTCTTCTGATTAAATCCCTGCTCAGTGTGCAGAGGGAACAGCCATCAGTAATAGGGAAAATGAGGACGTCAGAGGCTGGAGATCAGAGTCGAAAAGTGTGTCACTGAAAACGAAAAACCAGTCAGGTAACGTCTGAGGAGCAAGAGAGTCAAAGATTTTGGCATCACCCCTTCATCAGGAACGCATTCATGCCTTCCCATATTTTTCATTCCGTGGTTCACAGGATATTGGGAACCATACATGCTCAGTGAAGCAGCACGGTTTATAGCCCTGAAATAGAAAACAGTCAATCAGTTGATTGAACTGGGAGTAGACAATTTCAGGTGAAGTACAGACTAATTGATGTACAATTATAAGAATAGATAAGTCCCCTGGGCCAGAAGGGAAACACCCTAGGTTGCTACAGGAAGAGACGGAAGAGATTTCTGTGCCTTTGGCGATGATCTTTGCGTATTCACTCTCCAATGGAGCAGTGTCAGATGATTGAGGGTGGCAAATGTTAGTCCCTTGTTCAATAAAGGGAGTTAGAATAATCCTGAGAATTACAGTCCTATCCGTCTTACATCAGTGTTGTGCGAAGTATTGGAGAGGATTCTGAGAGATAGAACTTATGATTCCTTGAAAAATCATAGCTTGATTAGAAATAGTCAGCATGACTTTGTGAGGGGCAAGTCATGCCTCCAAACCTTAGGGAACTCATTGAGGATCGGATCAAACACATTGAAGAAGGTAGACCAGTGAATGCGGAGTGCATGGATTTTTTAAAAAAGTGTTTGATCACGGTCTCCATGGTACATTCATTCAGAAAGCAAGGAGGCTTGGGATACAGAGAAACCTGTCTGTCTGGATACAGAATTGACTGGCGCATAGAGACACAAAGTGATCGTAAATGGGAAGTATTCAGTCTGAAGCTCTGTGAAAAGTGGTGTTCTGTAGCATTCGGTTCAGGGAACTCTGCTGTTTGTGGTTGTTATAATTGATTTGGATGAGGAAGTGGAAGGGTGGACTATTACATTTGTCTATGGAACAAAGGTCGGTAGAATTGCGGATAGTGGGGAGGGCTGTTGTAGATTGCACTGGGACATGGACTGGATGAAGAACTGGGCTGATAAGGTGGATTTAAACCTGGAAAAGCGTGAAGCGATTCGTTCTGGACAATCAAATATGAATGCAGAATACAGGATTAAAGATAGGTAGTACTCGTCAGGTCCCCAACAGTTCTCTAGGCACCTTCCCCTGCCACCACAGGAATGCAAGACCTGTGCCCACACCTCTCCCCCAACGGCCCTAAAGATCCTTCCACATCGATCAAGGTTTCACCTGCAGTTCCACACGTCAGCTACTGTATCCGTTGCTCCCAATGTGGTATTCGTTACGTTGGGGAGATAGGACTTCTACTCGCAGAGACTTCAGAGATCATCTCTGGGACACCCGCACCAACCAACCCCACGGCCCCGTGACGAACGCTTCAACTCCCCCTCCCACTCTGTTGAGGACATGCAGGTCCAGGGCTTCATCCATCGTTCCTCCCTTACCACCTCATGTTCGACCTCGGGACACTCCAACCCCATGGCATCAATGTTTCCACACTTCCCCACCTTCAACCTTATCACAGTTCCAAACTTCCAGCTTAGCACCACCCTCATGATCCGTCCCATCTTTTTATTCAAAGTGGGAAAGGGTTTGTTTTAGATTCCCTACAGAGTAGAAACAGACCCTTTGGCCGAACAAGTCCGTACCAAACCTCTGAAGAGTAACCCATTTCTCTCTTACTAATGCACCTATAACTATGGGCAATTTAACACGGTCAATTCACCTGGCCTGGACATTTTTGGACTGTGGGAGAAAACCGGAACACCTGGAGGAAACTCATGCAGATATGTGGGAGAGTCAAAGTTTGTGAGAAGATTTGTAGCTCGGGAACTCGTTGTTGTGGTTCTGTTCGCCGAGCTGGGAGTTTTTGTTGCAAACGTTTCGTCCCCTTTCTAGGTGACATCTTCAGTGCTTGGGAGCCTCCTGTGAAGCGCTTCTGTGCTGATTACTCCGGCATTTATAGTTGTTTGAATCTGCCGCTTCCGGTTGTCAGTTGCTGTCCGCTGCAGTGGCCAGTATATAGGGTCTAGGTCGATGTGTCTGTTGATAGAATTTGTGGATGAGTGCCATGCCTCTAGGAATTCCCTGGCTGTTCTCTGTTTGGCCTGCACTATAAGAGTGGTCTTGTCCCAATCGAATACATGTTGTTTGTCATCTGAGTGTATGGCTACTAGGGTTAGCTGGTCGTGTCGTTTCGTGGCTAGTTGCTGCACAAAACACTACATAGGACAAACAAGAAGACAGCTAACAACCCGCATCCATGAACACCAACTAGCCACGAACACCAACCATCAGCCTCACCACTTCCGCGATGCTACCTGTCTCTCCACCTATCTTTACATCATCTGAAAGTTTAACCAGAATGCCCTTAGAATATTCATCTAGATCATTAATTTACAAAGTAAAAAGTCGCAGTCCCAACACTGAGCCTTGTGGAATATCACATGTCACTGGCTACCGTACTGCCATGATCATTTTATCCTCACTCGCTGTTTTCTGCCTTTTTAGCGTTTGTTGTGTCTCAATTCCACCCATACAGATTCTACACCATCTATCCATGTTTCACTGATGGGAACTGAGTGATGGGACTGAAAAATATTTTTGCATTGTCACTAATTTATAGCTTGGACATGGACTAAAAATATGACATTGTCGATTCCACTGAATTGTGGCGACAACCTATGTCTTTGACCAAATATTCTGTTTGCATTATGGAAGAATATAAACATATGAACCTGCTTGAGAGGACACAGACAATTTTAAATGTTTGCAAATAAATAAATCCATAATGCAGACAGAATATTTGGTCAAAGACATAGGCTATCGCCACATTCCAATGGAATTGACAATGTAATATTTTTACTTTTTAAAGTTTGTATATGAAGAATACACAAGTTAATGAAGAGATATAAATTGGTCAAATGAGCAACAAATATTGGTGTATGGAGCATAGAATGGAAATGTGGCTGTGTTGAATTATGTTGGAAGTTAAATGGAAGCGCACGAATTATTAACATGGAGAGATTGGATTGAGGCACAGAGGAATCAGGCACTTGGATGACACAACAAGTGCCGTGTACATCAAGGTTTTAGAGAGGCCAGACAAAATTCATTCAGAAGTAGTGAGACTACATCGAAAGAGCTATGGCCATAATGACATGCAAAGCAATCCAGAGAAGATTCACTCAATTGAATCATGTGAAGATTTGTATTTCAAAAGGAGATATTGATCAGACTGACCCTGGATCTCCTGGAGTTTAGATGGATAATATGTGATCGTGTTTAACCTCATAATATTCCGAATCGCCTTTTTAAGTTGAATTCTGAAATAATACTTCAGTTTATATGAGAGATTACAATAAGTGGATGGAGAGTAAAATTGAAGAATATCTCATTTTATAAGATGTGGTTGCTTCAGCTCTCTGAAAGTGCTGTGTGTTTGTGGAACTATCCTCTCAGACAGCGATGAAGGTTACGAAACTGAATATTCCTAAGGCAGAGGCAGGCAGATTCTTGACTAAGAATGACACACCAACGTTGAATGTTGTCTTCAGATACCTAAAAATTAGGAGGCCATTCTCATGAACATGAAGACTTTTCCTTTCAGATTGACGGGCACAACCTTCCAAATGTGTTTTTAAACAAGTGAAAAACTCCATTGAAACTGCTTTAGAAATCAGATAATGTCGAATAGATGTCTTAATAGTACAGCTTCCTTTCGGTTGTTGTTGTGAGGTGAGTTTCATTAGAAAATCTGTTGCCTATGTTTAATTTCCACTCATAATGTGTTAGTGAACTCCAGGAGTACACTTGGTGCAGTACCACTAACATTTCTCTTTCAGAGAGAGTTACAGGATTCTGAACAAGTGACAGTGAAGGGAAAATGGTTTCGATTCAAGTCAGGATGCAATGTGACCTCGGAGATTATATTCTTCACCAATTGATACTCACAAGCTATGGCAATGGCGAGATATTTCTTGTTTTGAAGAATTAAAGTTATAGTCTCTTATGTGGAACCCAAACAGGCCATTCAGTGCAACATGTCTACACCAACCAGAATATACCAAATTACATTAATGAAAGTTACCTCAAGGTGCATGGCCCACTCTGTTCTGGCATTTTGTGCTTATTCAGCTGCTGATAAAATTAACTTGTGTTATTCGTGACCTGGGTTGTCAGTTGGCCTTTTATTTCAATGTATTGCCGAAATGGTTTCTGCAAATGCATCACACAACTTCAAAGTCCGCAACAAGCTCATCTGATCAATAAACATGGTTACTTTGTTCAATTATTATTAGAATATTGGATTTTTCAAAAATTCATTTGGGATTTTAATGGAGCTAGTCCAACATTAATTGCCGTTGAGAAGTTCCAGTCCAGATGGTGTTGGCCCATCCAAGTGGCACTTGGGAGGGAGTACCAGCTGTACATTTCATGTGCCAGTTTAGCTGAGAGTAAATATGACTGGTGATTGACATAGTGTTAAACAAGCCGGTGTACTGTGATGAACAGCTGGCAGAAAAACGCAGTAAAACGGACTCTGTCAAAGCAAATATGTGGCAAAGAATTTATTATTCTGCAGAGAAATAACAACCTTACAACGAGAAGTCTATATCACAATGAAGGAAAGTTTGTTACTACGTTATTCGTGTCCTTAGAGTAATGGTGTCAAACAACTAGAATAATGTTCGTGGGCTTATTGAACGAAACTTGAACTGAGCATATGAATTATCTTGGATATTTTCAGGGATGGCTGGGCTAGTTTAGTAAGTGCTTATGCTCCACGAGATGATGCTGATTTGTACTCTCCCCACTTACTGAGCATAGTTCAATGGAACAAACCAACAATTCCCATTGGATGGTGCTTCACAATATATCATGGAATCGTATAATTAAGAAGATGCCTATCAAATCTGGCGCTATCAAATGCTGATACAAGTGTTTTGCCAAGTTTTTACGGTTTCCTTCCTCAACCACTCTCACAGGCAATGCATTCCAGAAGCATATCACCCTCTGGGTTCAAAACAGATTTCACAAATCCTCACTCAATCTCTTGTCTTTCACTTTAAACGTGTATACCCTTGTATTTAACTGTTTGACTAAGGGGAACAGGTGCTGTCAGTACACTCTGTCAATACCTCTCATGCTGTTATACACCTCTGTCAGGTTCACACCATAACATTCTCTGCTCCAAAGTAAAACCAAAGCAAATCTAGCCTATCTTCATGGTTTGACTACTCTCTTCTGTTGTTATTCTTTCAAAGTGCAGCATCTCACATATTGCAATGTTAAGTTTTTCGGTCATTGATCTGGACATCTGAAAAAATCCGGTTGTACCCTCCTGTAACCTAACACTTTCGTCCTCACTGTGAACCACGGAATAATCATTGTGTCATCCACAACATTGTTTAACATTCTCTAACCCCAGCCCTATCTCCAACATTCTTATCATCAACGTGTATGAATATCAGAAACAAAACTTGATTTTCTACCTGTTCTGCAGTCATCGTTGCAGAGGAAGAATTGATAATTCCAGTCGATCGTTCTCCCTCTTTTGGTGAATTTGCAACATGATGCAGGAGAGAATTTTTATTCGGGAGCCACAAATAGTATTTTGGACTTGGAACTGAATTCTGGTTTTATACTCTGGCCCTCTGCCTTTATTATTCATAAGGCTTGTACATCATTAATCTTGGACTCGCTTTTGACACTGTGCACTGCAACATTTCCATTTTATATGGGCCTGCAGCTCATTCTTTATAACATTTGCTGCAATCGCGTCAGAGCACAGGGAACTTTTTTTAAAAATCTGCAGGATGGATGCAGGCTCATCCATGAAGTTTGTTTGAAATATCTTAGGTGAAGAGGAGAAAGATTCAATTAAATTCTGCATTATAAGCATGCAGTAGAAGATCAAATCGCATTCTCATTTCTACATTGAATTGGAAGCAAATTCATAGAAAAAACACACACCTTTCTGGATATTGTTGAGTGACAGAAAGTGACATAATGTCGAGATGATGAATTGGAGAGAAAAGAAAATGTCTGCACTTGATGGAGATACAGAAATATAGAGTGGAGGTACAATGTGAACAAGAATCCTGCCAATAAAAGCAATATGAGAAACATTTTCCTCATATTCAAAGGAAACCAGATAACAATTTTCCTTACAAGTGATGTTTGATTGTCCACCAATCTCAGTTTTCCAACTGCATGGTTTTCCCTGCCATAGATCGTCCTTCCACCTCATCTCCTTCCTATCCTTTCCTTACCCACCTACTTTCCTTGCATTGTACCTTCTGCTGTGACATACCTTTCCACTGACCATCTCCCTTCACACTTCTCGCACTGTGTATCAACACTACTTCCCTATCACTCCTACTTTCCCTGACTCTCCCTTTCACTTTTTGCTCTCACACTAAATGCTGGACATTGCTGACTTCTGTGCTACTACATGTCATCCGTGAATGGTGCGTTTGAAATATTCACTGTCCAACAGCAACAGAAAACAGCATGTTTGCCACTGTCTGACGCACCGTGAACGGGATGGCTTTGTTAACTATTGATACGAAGTGGAGTTTATTCCTGTCCCTTTATCACAACACTTCACAAAACAGCCTCATCACCAGCAGGACAGATTGGAAGTCCGTGTATCAATTTTATTTTGTATATCTTGAGGATATTGTTCAAACAAACAGTATTCTTGTCTTTTGCTCCTTGTTGTTTTAACTGATCTTCCAATATAATTTGAGGTGAGATCAGAGAAACTTCCCTTTCAATCGAAGCAGGACATGACTGAGCGTGGAATCCAGGACCCTGAGCAAAACTGTGATTAATGGGAATTAGAGAACATTCTGCACTGGTAATGGGAACAATGGGAAAAGAATCTCTACAATTTATTTTCCAAGTTACATGCCATCCTGACTAGGAACTGAATTGCTGTTCCTTCACTACCAGTTGTTAACACATCTTGGAATGTGCTTACAAGCAGCTCCGTGTGTATGTGCATCACTTGGACAGAAGAGATCCGGCAGGCTGCTCTATGTCGCCTTTCCCAGAGTGATTATGCTTGACACATAAAATCTGCCCATGCTAGTTCCTTCCAAACCCCGTGGATGACTGTGCCCTTTACCAATGTATCTTATGTTCCCACAGTTTCATCTAAAGTTTCAGGAATGTAAGATCTTGCTGAATGAGTATGACCCTAGTGACACCAGCAGCATGATATGATATTGAGGTAATGATTGGGATCCTTAATTCAATTGGTTACTTATAGAGGATTGATCATGTGATTCATGGCCACAGAATTCAACATTTTCATGATGATTTATGACACGGAAAATGTTATTAATATTTAGGTCTCTGTCAAATAAAAAGTTTTGAATATTTCATTCAATGACCATAACCAAATACACGAGATTTAACTGAAATGGCAGCTTCACTGTTCCCTTTCATATCAGAAAAATATCCACACTCCAAAAGAAAAAGGAAGCTGGAAGTGCTGGAAAACTTCAACAAGTGCAGCAGGATGTGAGCAGAAAGAGAATTAACGTTGTGAGACCAATATGACTTTTTCTGAACAGAGTCATGTTCGTCTCAATATATTTACTCTCTTTCACTCTGAAGATACTGATTCATCAGTCTTGCTTCACCAATATTTTCCACTTGGATTTGAGATTTCCAAGTTCCCACGTATATGTTAGCACAGTGACATATTTGGGTGGTTAGCACGGTTGTCTCGAAGCACCTGGGAACCCGTGCTCAGTTCCCCCCTTGGGTCACTGTCCGTATTGAGCTTTCATATTCTTCCCGTGTCTGCAGGTGTTTCTGATTCCTCCCAACTGACCATGAAAAATTGTACATCTGCAACTAGTTGCTTTAACTATGAGAGATAGAGGAATCGTGTAGGAGGTGGACCTGGGTGCAATGTTCTTCAGAGGATCAGTGCCAGCTCGATGGGCCGAATGTTTTATTTTAACTCTTTAGAATTTTATATCATTATTATAACAAAGGCGGTGGTTACTGGGGCCAACATCTCTGTATCAGCACACAATGAGCTATATTTTTACTCATGTTGTTCCATATTCTTTCCATTACCCAGCACATTGTGTTACCCATGTCGTGGTTTTTAATTCTGAATATTCTGTGCATCGAAGAGCCAGGAGGGGACATGAGAAGTTGTTGGTAGATTGGGTCAAGGAAAACCCAAAGGCTTTCGATAACTATATCAGGGATCAAAGAAATGACTAGACAAAGGTTAAGGCCTATCCAGTGTAGTAGTGGGAAGTTATGCTTGGAGTCAGAGGAGATAGGGAAACTGCTAAGTGATTTTTTTTCATCAGTATTCACAATAGAAAATAGCCGATGTTGTCGAGGAGAATCCTGAGATACAGGTCAGGAGATTAGATGGATAAAAGTTCACAAGGAAGAGGTTTTAGCAATACTGGAAAGTGTAAAAGTAGATAAATTCCGTGTGTTGGATGGGATTTATCCTAGGATTCTCTGGGAAGCCAGGGAATTGATTGCAGAGCGTTTGGCTTTGATCTCTTTGTTCTCGTTGCCTACAGGAATAGTTCAGAAAGCTGGAAGATAGGAAATGTTGTTACCTTATTCAAGAATGGGAGTAGAATCTAATTATACACCAGTGAGCCTTATTTTGGCTATGGATAAAGTATTGAAATTGTTAAAGAGATAGGGATTATACTGACCTAGAAAGGAAGAATTTGATTAGGTATAGTCAACATGGTTTGGTGAAAGGTAGGTCGTGCCTCACAAACATTATTGAATTTTTTGAGAAGGTGACCAAACAGGTAGATGCGGGTAATGTAGTTGATGTAGTGTATATGATTCAGTAAAACGATTGGTAAGGTTCCCCACGATAGGCTATTGCAAAAAAAAAACAGAGGCATGGGATTGAGGGTAATTTAGCGGTTTGGATCAGGAATTTGATAGTTGAAAGAAGACAGTGTGTGGTAGCTGATGGGAAATGTTCATCCTGGAGTTCAGTTACTCGTGGTGTACCGCAAGGATCTGTTTTGGGCCCACTGTTGTTTGTAATTTTTATAAAAGTTCTGAGAGATGGCGTAGAAGGATAGGTTCATAAATTTGCAGATGACACTAAGGTTGCTAGAGTTGTGGATAGTGCCAAGCGATGTTGTGGGTTGCAGAAAGACACAGATAATTTGGAGGCTGGGCTGTGAGGTGGCAAATGGAATGCAATGTGGAACAATGTCAGGCCATTCACTTTGGATGGAGCAACAGGAATGCAGAGTATTGGGCTCTTGGTAAGACTCTTGGTAGTTTAGATGAGAAGAGATTCCTCAGTGTCCATGTACATAGATCCCTGAAAGTTGATACTCAGATTGATAGGGTTGTTCGGAAGGCATATGATTTTTTAATGAGTAGAAGGATTGAGTTTCGGAATCATTGGGTCATGTTGCAGCTGTACAAAATCCAGGTGCAGCCGCACTTGGGCTATTGAATACAGTTCTGGTCACCTCATACATGGAAGGATATGGAATCTTTGGAAAGAGTTCAGAGGAGTTTTCCTAGGTTGTTGCTTGGTATGGAGGTAAGGTCTTACAAGGAAAGGCTGAGGGACCTGTGGCTGTTTTCGTTTGAGAGAATGTTGAGAGGTTGGTTAATTCAGGCATATAATATAACCAAAGATTCAATAGGCTGGATAGCAAGAGCCTTTCTTTGGATGGTAATGGCTAACACGAGGATATGCAGCATTAAATTGAGATGTAATGGATACAGGACAGATGTCAGAGATCGTTTCTTTACTCAAAGAGTAACAGGGATTGGAACGCACTGCCTGCAGCAGAAGTTGACTCGCCAACTTTAAGGCCATTTAAGTGGTCATTGGATAGGCATATGGATGAAAAATGGAGTAGTGTAGGTTAGATGGGCTTCAGATTGGTTTCATAAGTCCGCGCAACATTGAGGGCAGAAGGGTCAGTACTACGCTGGAACGTACAATGTTCTATACGTGCACAACCCTGTCAAACTGTATATCCACTCATTAAACACTTATGTAGCATACTATTCTTTCCGTTTGATATGGTTCTGCTCACATTCATCGAATACATGTAGTGTGGAAACAGTCCTTGGAAGAGTAACCTACACAGACCCATACTTCTCCACCCCCCCCCCCACCCCCCGGCATTGATCACTCACTAATGTGCCTAACCTACACATCGGTGAACACAATGAGAAGATTAGCTTGGCCAATTCACCTAATCTGCACATCTTTGAACTGTGGGATGAATTGCACACAGACCTGGGGGAATATTCAAACTCCACACAGAATCGCCTGAGGGTTGGAATCGAAACAGACTCCGAGCACTGTGAAAGTGTAGCGCTAATCCCTGAACCACAGAGCCACATCATCAATTAGCATTCTATCTCAGTTTCGTTGTTTGGTTTGCATTGCATTCTGTCTGCCAGAAAGCGTAATGCTGACTGGGGGATTATCGTTGTTTCCCCCCAAATCTCCACAACCACTGCTCCCATTCCTTTCTATCTCCTAACTAATGTTATTTTCATTCTGTTCCAGGTTCATTAATCCATTGGTTTTAATGAACAAGGTATTTGCACATGCCTTTTTTTAAACTTTGGACTGAAGTGAAAAGAAATGTAAATCTCACTGTTTTAAAGCGAATAAAACAGCAATAAGATGCTTGCCAATTTAAAAAAAACCTGAAGCGCAACTTATGTGTTGACATTACAGTGTTGCCTTGAGACAGCAGTCAGAGTCATCTCCAGAACTATTCAAGCTTCCTCTGTAAAGCCAGGGCAACTCTGCCCAGGGACAATCTTTTGATTGGCAATTGTTTGATTGGCGGAGGAGAGAACAGCACAATAACACCAACTTGATTGAATGATTTTTGGGGCTGCAAGCCATTACAACATTGTACATGAACAGCACAGCATAATCATCTAACCACCCATCACCACCCCTACCCCGCGCCTCATCCCCACATCAGCACTGACTTCGCTAGTGATTGGAGATGAGACCAATACCTAGTGATGTCGACATCCAATCCAGTCCAGTTGTTAATGTAAGCTGAAAATCCTGTAGTGAAAGGGGTTAGGTGGAACTGTTTGTTCAGTAACTGTGATTGATGTCAGTTTCCATGGACTCCAACTGTGTCAATAGAGGTTTTCTCTCTCCTATTAGTAAGGGACTTTTTTCGGTGCTTTATCCCATGTAGCAGCAGATACAGCACCTCCAACACTAACGGAGTGAGGAGCTACAGAGAGAGGGAGGGGACATATCAGAATCTGAGAACAATAGACTGGAGTGTTACAACAATGCACAGGAGTTTGCGTTTAACTAATGTATGTCTTGGTATTGTCTCCATCACGAACCCTGCCCACTACCAGCTTCATAATACCCTGAGTCTCCACCACTGTGTCTGTGCCGTTGCGAATAAACCATTGCCAATGCCTTTCTAAAGGTCAAACTTTATAGTTACAGTTGTCTGCAGGCCACTGCTCCAGTTACGAATAAATCGATCACAAACTTGTAATGTCTCTAAAGTAAGTTTATGATAGGGACACCGTGTCAGAATAATAATGTCACTGGATGGATAATTCAGAAGCACAAGTTAGAATATTCAAGATACTGTCTCAAATCCAACCACAGCTGATCGCAGAACTTAGTTTCAAATGATAAGAATCTAAATACAAACAAATGCACGAACTGTAACCAGGAGCATTTTGTCTAAAACTCTATCTGTTTCACTGATGTCCTTTGGTAAAGAAATATCACATCATTATTTGGTCAGGATTGAGAGTGACGTCAGACCCACAACAATGTGCTTGGCTCTGTCCTGCCTTGTGTAATGCTCATAATTAAGCGCAATTAGTGATGGTTATCAAATGCTGCCCTTCACAGTGATGCTGATATCCCATGAAATACCAAAAAGGAACATTAAATCAAATGGAGAAAGCTACTGAAGATCTGAAATAAAAAGAAGCAAAGTGCTGGGGAATCGGAACAGGTTTGGCAGCTTCTGTTGAGAGAAAAACAGAATTAACGCTTTCAGTCCACTCAGCATGCATCAGATCGGAAGGCAGCTTGGAAATAGTGTAATTTGTTTTAGTGGAGTGAATTGAATATATGGAGGAATAGAGAGATAGAGAAAAAGATTCCAAGAAAAAAAAACAATTGTTGTTAATCAGCTAGGATGGTAATTAAATGTGATATTAATCTCGTTGATTTTTCATTTTTTCCCATATCCCTGAGTATCATACCCATGTAGATATCTATCCAAGCCCCTTTTGAAAATGATATATATCCCCTCTGTCTCTCTTCCCTGAGTGTGGTCATCTTCTTTAATTCATTTATGTGACATGGGTGTAACTGGTTGGGCCACTATGTATTTCCCTTTCCGGGTTGCCCATGAGAAGATGTTGGTGAGCTGCCTTCTTGAACAATAGCAGTCCACATGCTGTAGGCTGCCAGTGCTTAGGTATGTTTGGTTCATTTATTTGGGACCTTGTAGTGACGAAATTGAATGCTGGTTTGGTCACTTGAGAGTTAATTACATTGCTTTGGGTCTGGTGTCACATGTAGGCCTGACCACATGAAAATAACAGATTTCCTTCCACGAAGGACACAAGTTGGCTAGGTGTTTGTTTTTATTTAACAATTGACAGTCTTTCGTTAGATTGTTAATCCAAATAATCCAGTGAATTCAAATTCCACAATCTGATGGGGCGGGATTCAAGTCTAGGTCTGAGTTATTAGCTGGGACCCTGGATTAATAGTCTGGAGATAATAGCACTAGACCATCCCATCTCCAGCATCTACACTGGTAATGGTAGTGTTGTTTTATTGTGACTGAGGTGGGGAAATTGTGCAGTTACGTTGTCAACTACTTTCATGGAGAACAGAACCGGTAATATTTCAGGTCACATGGACTGTGCAGAGCTGCAATGGTTTCTCATCCAGGAATAGAAACTGAGGCGAGAAAGCCATTTGTTAACACTGAATGGGTGTGACATATATACAGAGATTTGACTCGTTCCCATCACTGGAAAGTCAGAGGAAAACCCTGCATGGTTTTGTTGGTTTTGTGTTATCAGCTACTGCAATGATTTAGGGAAACCTGAGGATCTGGTGTCTCCACTCTGGACAAGGTTAGGCCACTGCATTTTGAAGAGCGTATGGGTCTGCAGAGACTGCATAGGAAGGAGTAGGACACTGCACTATGCTTTCTGAGATTTGCACAAATATTTCTCAATGTTGTACCTTTTCCGTGTGCAAAGTATGAAGCCAGTTAATTTCAGCAATGACGTCACAGAGCTGTGAAACCTCCATCAGCATAAATTGTAGTCTTAAACCAGGGAGAGGACAGTTCTCAAAATGTCTATCAACTGTTTTGATTCTGGAACTTTGCAGGCATGAGTGGGTGATGTATCCATTTTGCCAGAGTGCGATCCTTTCATGTCAAGGTGACAGAGGCCATCTCCGTCCAGTGAGGTGAATATGTTGGTTCTGTCTCCACAGAGGAAGGAACAGAAAAATCTTCCCGCAATGTTAGGAATATGGTGACTGGCGAAAATGTGACACTGCAAGAAGTTAGAATTAGTAAAGAGGAAGTACTGGAGAAAAAAAAACTCATTGTATTGAATATTGGTAAGTTGCTGGACTAAATGTGTTCCGAATTTCGAGGGCTACAGAGTTAGGGCTGGCCAGTTGTGCTTGCCGGGTAGCTCTTTTGGAGCAGGTACAGACACGCTGGGTCAATGTCCTAAATCTATACTGTCAATTCCTTAACTCTATGAGGGAGGGCAAAGTATGTCAAAACTTTTTATGTTATGGAAAGGATCCTGCATACTTGGAAGCAGCTATTGTGACCACAAACATTTAAAACAGGAGCGAGATGGAAAACAGCATACCAACTGATAAATAAATCGATGTTAGTTGTGAGGGAAAATTTTAGAATTTTTTTAGTAATTCATAATAGCAAGGTCTTTGACGAATAATTATATGATTTGTGAAGTCAGCCTAGATTTTAGAAATGGAAATCATTTTTGATGCACCACTTGGAGTTTGTGGAGGATGTTGATTGTGACATCAACAAATGAGAAACAATGGGAGCAGTGTATTTGAATTTTCAGGAGGCTTTTGACAGGTGAGTGAAGAACGTTAGAGTCCTTGTGTAAGGGGTGAATATACTACATGGATTGAGAATTGGATAATGAGTAGAATACAGAGAGTAAGATTCTGCTCTGGACTAAAGGTCTTTGGTCATAGGGTATCCCATATATCAGTGCCTGGAGCACAGCTGCTCACAAGGCAAAGAAATTATTTGAATGTGAGCAACGAATACAGTTCTTTTCATTTTGTATTTATTAGAAGATGAGAGGTTGGGAAATGCAGTTATCAATTACACTATTCACACTAGCCAGAAAGTAATCTGGACAGTATATGGTACGTTGTCCTTCATTATAAAATGATTCAAGTGTTGGATTAAATTCATCTTCCTGCAGTTGTAGAGTATTGCTTGGACAGTATTTCGGTCACTGATTACAGATTCTCTCTCCTTTATAAGGAATGATTACATTGCGACTGTGATAGTGCAAAATACTTTCACCAGACTTATTCCTGAGATGATGGTGCCGTGAGGAAAGTGTGAGGAAAATGAGTGTTTAATCCCTGGCGCTGAAAGAAAATAACAGGTTTTACTATTAAACTTGAAGTTTCGGGACTAACACTCATATTGTCAAGACAAAGACAGTGATCATGTGAAACATTACATTTTTCCATGATATTTGATTCCCAATAGTACAAATACCTGCCCGGAGCCCCCATGTTGGTTGTGAGGCAGCTCCAGGCTCTGAATGAACTCTCACTGTCTCAATGTGCAGTTGGTGTATGAACCTGCACTGTTCACAAATCTGTCAGCAGCCACAACACCTTATTCCTGAAAGAGATAGCCATTCCCACCAGGTTGTAACCTCCATCGAAATACCAGTCTGTCTTCTCGGAGATAGAAGCTTTTTCCTTGAGACTTGGCACAAACCAGCCACTTTCCCTTTTCACCTTCAGTAAACCAAGCTAAAGTAATACGTGTACCACTGGCAATGGATCCAGGAGGAATAACATAGAGTAATTTATCTGTGTAGTTTCTCCTTCACTGTCTGTCATGTTGGGGCATCAATGACATCTTCCTATTTCTGCATAACTGACTTGACAGGCTGAATGGTCTCTTCTTGCTCACATGGAAGAGGCTCAAAGACCTGACTTGGCAACTCCTGGTTCCTGTTTAACACCTCGATGTGCTGACTACACTCCTTCCCTCTTCATGTAATAGGCAGGAGGGACTGAATGGGCGATGTCTTTCACATTCAATAGTTTCAGTGGGTTGAATATATTCCGTTGAAACCAGCTTGAGGTGCTGACTGAGCTCCTGTTATTTAACTGTAGAACACTAAAAAGAGACATTTCAAGTAAGACCGTTACAAGAATGTTACCTTCACCTTAACAACACAGTTTACATGCTATCCAGGTCTTGCTGCACATGGGCACGGACTGCTTCAGCAGTGGACAGGTGGCAAATTATTCTTAATGTTATGTGATCTTCAGAGAATATCTCCACTTCTAACGTAAGATGTGGAAAAGACATTGAAACAGCTGAAGAAAACTTTCTTGAGGATGCAGACAGAGATGTCCTGTGACTGAAATGATTGATCCACAACAACCACAAATATCTTCCCTTGTCTGCTGAATGCCTCTAACCAGTGGGGAGTTTACAATTCATTCCCATTACATTCAATTCTGTTTGGTGTTCCTTGATACCATCCACAGTTAAATCCTGCCTTTATTTCAGGGCCAGTCACTCTTACCACGTGTTCATATCTTTTATTCTCGTGAATAGGTCACGGTGTGGTTGTGAGGAATGTATCCTTCTCACAGAGGGTAGTGATACTGGGACTTCTGTATTCCAAAGAGGTAGGGGAAGTAGGTCACTAAGATATTTGGAAGGGGGCACAATGGATATATGAGGCATCAGAATGTTGAGGGCTGCAGGGATTGAGCATAAGAGAGGAGTTGAGGCTTTTGCAGATCAGGTATGATTATATTGAAGGGAAAGACAGGCCTGAATGACTGAATGACGTATTCGCCTATCTGATGTGCTCTCATTCTGTTATTGGGAAGATATTCAGTGAATCTGAATTGGCAACATGACCAAGAAATGAAGACAGTTCTGTAAAGACAGAGGAGTGAGATGTTTCACACCATCACCTACCCTTTCTTTTCCCAAGAATATTTTCCAACGCTATGTCAAAAAGTGTGTGACAGTCTTCATCCGCTGAATGGTCTCCGCTGTTTCTGTGCACCAGGTTTGAGAGGTCCAGTGGAACATAGGAACATGGGACTGAGGAGAAGGGTTGGTTTTTATACACTTTGAGCCTTCTTCACCAGGCACTAAGATTGTGGCTGATCAGGTTGTGGTCTCAGCCTCACTTTCCTGTCTGAAGTTCATTGTCCTTTACCATCCAGGGTCTCAGTAGCATGGCTTTGAATAAATGCAAACACACAGGCACAACAAACTTCTGGGGAAGAGCATTCCCACTCAAACAGCCCTTTGTGAATTTCTCCTCATCCCTGTTCAGACTGGGTTTGGAGAGGTCTCTGTTTCATTTTCTATTCCAGTTCCTTCATTGGTCATGATACATTTTAAATGCAACTAGGTTGGTGATATGGCTAATGATACAGTTCTCAGATTAGGTCAGGTTCTTTGCTAGGCACAAGTCAGGTAAATATCTTTAATTCGGCAAAGTAATTTACCAAAACCAACTTTCTCCAGCTATGATGGAAAACTACACGGCAAGCAATGTGGACACCTATGTACGTTAATACTTATTGTTCAATCTATACTGAGTCGCAGTTTGAATGCACAGAAACATACACATACACAGACATACACTGAGACAGTCACAGTGTCACATACTGGTGCACACAGACATATGCATACATATGCATTAAGACAAACAGAAACAAAACTCTGCAGAATATGAGCTTGAAAGAGCTTTTCGTAGAAAAGGTTAAATTCAAGGCAAAAAGAAAATTGGGTACCTTAATAAGACTCCGACAGGCAAGATCTCCGATTTCATAAAATTGATGTTATACCCCAAGAAAGATCCAAATACATTAATCACTTGGGGCACAGATATCATCGAGTTAGTTAGAAAAAGAAGAACGTCATCTGCATAAAGTGCGATCTTATGCCATCCTGGTCCTACCTCCAGGGCAGTAATATTGTGGTCCCTCCGGATGGGCTCCGCCAACGGCTCAATCACCAATGTAAATAGTAAAGGTGAAAGGGGGCACCCTTGACTGCTGCCTCAGCCATTGCTAAAATTGGCAGACGTTATACCATGAATGAAATCCGCTGCTTTGTCATTATATAATACTCTCACCCACCTGGCAAAGGCCCCTCCAAGGCCAAACAATTCCAGGACATAATAGAGGTATGGCCTCTCCACCCGATCAAATGTTTTGTCTGCATCCACTACCAAGCCTGAAATCGACCTTTGCTGGCACACCTGACCATATTAGCAAACTCCTATTATTATTAGACGACCTGTGACCCCCAATAAAACCTGTCTGGTCCTATTTCACAATGAAGGGCAAGATTTCTCCAGCTTCAACGACAGCCTTTTCACCAATACATTAAAGTCCACGTTTAATAAGGATATAGGTCTTTATAAAGTGCAATCCTCGGGAGATTACGGTAAAAAAATTCCTACTCTCAAGAGGATGGGAGGCAGTCCTGACTGTATAAATAATTGTATAAACCCAACATTAGCCCAGCCAGTATGTGTATGAATTCCTTTTAAATTTCACTCTAAAATCCATCTGGGCCCGAATGATTTACCACTCTGGAGCTGCCTCGCCGCCTTCTGTATGTCTTGGATTGCCAGAGGGGCATTCAAAAGAGACACCTACGCTGAAGTTACACCTGGGAACCGCCCAGAAAAGAACTTCATGAATTCTGCATTAATCTTTCTGGGATCGCAGGTTATGGTAGCACACTCACAAATGGATGTGATAGACTGGGGGCACTCTTCTTTCTGACCAACTATGCCAGATACCTACCCGGATTATCACCATATCCGAATACGCTCTCTTTCGCAAATGAAATCGCTCTCTTTGCTGTCTGGATGAGCACAGCGTTCAGAGCAGCCCGTACCATTGTAATTTGCTGCAGTTTAGTTACAGGCGGTCAGTCAAAATATGTTCTGTCAGCTGCTGCTCCCCCTTCTACTGCTTCCGAGTCGCCGAGGAAGAAATAATCAAACACCTTGCATAGACCTTGACAGTCTCCCAGAGCACCGTCGGATTATCTGCCGTCCAAATTAATGTACAAAATAATTTTTAAATCCCATGAAAAATATTCAATAAACTAGCTATTATTCAGGAGGAAAGTATCCATGCACCAGTGTTTCGAGCCTGTCCCATCGCCACCATCCTAAACCTCCATGTACAATGCCAGACGATCAGAACTGGCTATGTTCCCAATTCCACAGGACAGCACTGAATTCAAAAAGACCAATGGGGCAAAAGCATGTCGATCCTAGTTTGGCACTTATGTCGGTTAGGAAAAAAGGTGAAGTCACTACCCTAAGGGTGAACCATCTCCACACATCCATCAAGCGCAGCTCCCTGTTTAGATCCAACAATTGCCGAGATTGCAGGGAATTATCCGCGAGAACCCAAAACATCCTATCCACCTTGGTATCCAAATGTCGGTTAAAGTCTCCCCCTATAATTGTATGACGCCCTTCAAGGGCCCATCAAGCTGGAGAGCTCATCCGTTAAAATTAAGGTGTGTACTGGGGCAAGATGGAGAATGGGAAAAATTTCTGTCTGCACGAGTTGCTCCTTCTTCTGAGGTATTTTAGGTGGTGGAAGTGATTTCCTCGAATTCCAGGAGCAGCACTTACCGTTTTATATGCTGTTGCATTGTTTTGGAATTTTGGGGAAATGTCAAAACAACAGCAGTTTTGAAAGGAAAAGTACAGAGAAAGAAAGCACATGGTGAGGACAGTGCAGGTGTTAGAGAGATAGAACCTGCACAGTTACTGCCTTTGATGTTTTTGAACTCATGGATCGCTGGACATCGGAGTGTGCCTGGGAAAATTAACAAACAGTGAGTTTCACGACTAATCTTGGAGAAACCTGTTTGGGCGAAGTTGAAAACACACAATCAGATAGGTTAATCGTTGTTTTAGTCTGTCCAATAGAAAGGCTGCAGTAGTGAGTGAAGTGGGATCTTTCTTGATTATGTTTTTGGAGGTTAGACCCTTAATTAAATTTAAAATATAAGCCATAACTACTAATTTAACCTGGTGCAGTGTTTGTAGAGGAATAAGACGGTGTTATTTTCTGGGTCTGTAGATTGTGAAGGAGCAAAAATGGCCTTTGCACTGATACGTACTTCTTGTCACATGTGGGAGTTTAAAGAGAGTTTAAGTTTTACTGCGGATTATATCTGCCATAAATGCTGTTGGATGTTAATCTTATCTAATCTAATGGATTGGTTGGAGAGGCAATTAGAAGCGATGAGGAATTTGCAACAGCAATAGCATGTGATGGATGGCAGTTATAGGAAAGGGGTAAAGTCTCAGTTACAGTCAAAAAATGGGTTTACTCTAGGAAGGGTAAGAGAGGTAGGCACTTAGGGCAGGAGTGTTTTGTGCATGTGCCCATTTCAAACAGATATGCTGTTTTCCAAAATGTAGGGTGTGATGGATTCACAGGAGAACGTAGCACGGACAGCCAAGTTTCTGGTATTGAGACTGGCTCTAATGCAACGAGGGGTACGCCAGCTTCCAAGAGATCAATTGTGTTCGAGGATTCTGTAGTCAGAGGTACGGATAGGCGTTTCTGTGGTCAGCAGAGAGAAAGCAGAATGGACTGTTGTTTCTGTGTTGTCAGAATCAAGGATGTCTCAGAGAAGGTGCAGAATGTTCTTACGGCGGAGAGGGGTCAGCAAGAGGTCATTGTCCACATTGGAACCAACGACATAGGAATGTGAAAGGCTGATATTCTGAAGAGAGATTACAGAGAGTTTGGCAAAAATTTTAAAAGAGATCCTCAAGGATGGCAATATCTGGTTTACTCCCAGTGCTACGAGCTAGTGAGGGTAGAATTGGAGGATAGAGCAGATGAATGCATGACTGAGGAGCTGGCGCATGAGAGAAGGATACACATTGTTGGATTATTGGAATCTGTTGTGGTTCTGTTTGCCGAGCTTGGAATTTGTGTTGCAGACGTTTTGTCCCCAGTCTGGGTGACATCCTCCGTGCATGGGAGCCTCCTGTGAAGCACTTCTATGATGTTTCCTCCGGCATTTATAGTGATTTGTATCTGCCGCTTCCGCTTGTCAGTTCCAGCTGTCCGCTGCAGTGGCCGGTATGTTGGGTCCACGTCGATGTGCTTTTTGATTGAATCTGTGGATGAGTGCCATTCATCTAGGATTTCCCTGGCTGTTCTCTGTTTAGCTGGTCCTATAATATAAGTGTTGTCCCAGTCGAATCATGCTGCTTGTCATCTGCCTGTGTGGCTACTTAGGATAGCTGGTCATGTCGTTTCCTGGCTAGTTGGTGTTCATGGATGCGGATCGTTCACTGGCTTCGTGTTTGTCCTATGTCGTGTTTTGTGCAGTCCTTGCATTGGATTTTGTACACTACATTGGTTTTGCTCATGCTGGATATTGGGTCCTTCGTCGTAGTGAGTTGTGGTCTGAGTGTGGCTGTTGGTTTGTGTGCTGTTATGAGTTCTATTGGTCACAGTAGTCTGGCTGTCAGTTCAGAAATGTTTTTGATGTATGGTAGTGTAGCTAGTCCTTTGGCTTGTGGCATGTCCTCATTCCGTTGTCTTTCCCTTAAGCATCTGTTGATGAAATTGCAAGGGTATCCGTTTTTGGCATAGGTGTTGCTCTTCCTCGTTTTGCAGTTCTGCTGTGCTGCAGTGTGTTCTGGCCCTTTTGAACAGGGTCTTGATGCAACTTCTTTTGTGTGTTTTGGGGTGATTGCTTTCGTAGTTTAGGACTTGGTGTGTGTGTGTGTGTGTGTGTGTGTGTGTGTGTGTGTGTGTGTGTGTGTGTGTGTGTGTGTGTGTGTGTGTGTGTGTGTGTGTGTGTGTGTCTTTCTTGAATAGTGGCCCAGGCTTGAAAGGCCCGATGGCCTACTCCTGCTTTTAGTTTGTACGTTCTTATGTAATGTGTCAACGTGAAATGGGAATCATTTTTGAGAAACTGACTGATAGACGCATACAGAGAAGAAATAGATGCAATGCATTTAGATTTTCAGAAAGAGCTTGATAAAGACTATGGTCTTGTGTGCAAACTCAAATGTCACGGCATTGGGACTAAAATATGAATATGATTTTAGAATAGGAGAACTGACACGAAAGAGTGAACAGGAATAAAATAATCTGTTTTGAAGTTGAAGGATCATGGCGTGACGTAGGGATCAGTGATTGGGCTCCAGCTATACTCAATGCATGTCAAATATTTATTTGAGAGAATCATATGCAATATTTCTCAGTCTGTTGACAGCACTAAGTGACGTCGGATTGTTAGTGGGCGAGGAGGACTTTTAAAAAAGAGCTCCAAAGTGATTGAGACAAGTGGAGTGAATGGGCAAATACATGGCAGATGAAGATCAATGGGTGTGGATTTGACGGTGTGTACTGTGATAACTACAATAGAACAGCAACCTATCATTTGAGAAAGGATTGGATGAAACATGTTGGTCTTTAAAGGGATTTATGTTTCTTTTTTCTTTTCCTACTGCGTAGCACACCGTGTCCATGCAGGGCAGTGAGTTCTGAACCCAGAAGTCAATACTGGGAATGGCATTGGCACGCTGACCAGTGTACACAAACCCACCACGTGGGGAGCTTTAACATTGAAAAGGATCTGTATCTCCTTGTACGCCAGTCACTGAAAGCAATATTGCAAGAGCAGAAAGCAGGCTGGAAGATAAATGGTGTGTTGACCTTAATTTCTAGGGGATAGATGACTAAAGTAAGGGTGTCTTACTGCAGCTGTACAGGGCCTCAGTGAGAGCCCATCTAGAACCCTGTGCAATATTGTGTGCAGTATTGGTTTCCTTGTCTAATAAGGGACAAACCTGACATTGAGGGAGTGCAGTGAAGGATGACCAGACTGATCTCTGGGATGACAGGCTTGTTGTGAGAGCAGGGTTTGGGGCGATTGGGCCTTTATTCCATGGGATTTAGGAAAATGAGTGGAGATCTCTGTTAACCATATAAAACTCTGACAGTGTGAGACATATTGGAAGTAGGGATGATAATTCCCCTGATTGGGACGTCTAAAACAAGGGGCCAAAGTATTAGGTACAGACGGGCCACTCTGCATTGAGATGAGACTAAACGTCTGCACTCATTGACGAAAGACTCTGGGGATTTCTCTCCCACATAAGCTGTGGAACACAAGGCACTGAATATGAGTAAGGATTTTGCGATACAAAAGGGAGCGGGAGGCATCTGGAGTATGGCGGCTGCCACAAGCTCTCAGATGTTAGGAAGTAGGACTGTGTTTCCCACTCCCTTTTCCGATCCTGAGGCTGGTGCTGGAAGTTCTGTCAGTTTTATCCTTCCAAACCTCGGAGCAGTTTGAAACAATTTCGTGTCTTGCTTTACCATTTTAGAGATCATTGAGAAGTTTATCACATGCCTGTGTGTGTAGAGTATCGTTCAGGCCAGACCAGGAATGCATGGAATTCGCCAGGTCAGAATTCCCTTCTTGAAAGTACATTGATGAAGCAAATTGAAGTTTGCAATCGATATTGTTTTCAGCATCACCGTTACTGATACCAGATTTTAGATCTCGATATTTTATTAATTGTTATTAACTTGCAACAGCTGCCAGAGCATTAGCCTGGTCTGGATTAGTAATCCAGTGACAGGTCCACAACAGCACCATCTCCAGATAGGGACCTATTGGAAACCACACTGAGCTGATTATTTCTGTGCTGTTTGATAGATCTGTCAAAAAGAACTTCTACCAGTTTAACTATCGTGATGAGACTGATGGGGTAAATGGTCAGATTGTAATTATTCTCCTCTTTGGGGACTGGACATAGTTGAGTAAGTTGCCACATTGCCCGGGAGATGTCAGAGTTGGAGCTGGAATGAAACAGCTTCCCCAGGGACACGGCTTGTTGTGCAGCACAAGTCTTCAGTCCTATTGCAGGAATGGTGTCAGGGCTCTTTGCCTTTGTCGTATCCACTATGTTCACCTGTTTCCTCATGTCACTTGCAGCAAATCAAATTGATTGAAGACTGGGACTGGCATCTGTGATTGTGTGGGCATCATGGTGAGGGTGAGGTGGACCATTCACTCAACACGTCTGGCGGAGTATCTTGCCAAAACTACATCATTATCTTTTGCACGGATGTAGAGGACTGTTCCATTATTTAGGATGGGAATAATAGTGGAGCCCTCTCCTCCATGAAATTGTTTAACCGTCCATCACCATTTATGGCTGGATGTGACAGTACAGTTGGTTTGTTGGTGTTGTGATCATTACACCCTGTCTATCAGATGTTACTGCTGCTGTTTGGATTGCAAACAGTCAATTCTGGTAGCTTTAACGGGTTGTCATCAGGTTTACGTACACACAATTGGGACACTGGGACGTTCACCTATACATCACTGAACCATAGATCAACTTGGTTGGAATGGTAGATTGAGGGATTATCCCAGGAAAAATGTTACAAATTGTGTTTGAATTTAATTCTTCTTCTGCTGCTGCTGTGGTCTGCAGAACCACATCAATGTCAGGAATACTCTATTTAAGAAAGTTTGGACAATTAGATCACTAAAAGTATTTGCTGATGAGTTATGACTTGGAAATAAATTGAGTGCAATGAAGGACTAGTGATGAAGGAGGAATGAAAGAGCCATAGGCTCGTAGAAACTTACAATATGCAAACTGACCTTTCGGTCCAACTCGTCCATGCACCCCTGGTTACATAAACTGAATGATTGCTATTTTTCTTCTTTTGGCACAGACCCCTCCAAACCTTTCCTATTCAGGTACGCATCCAATTGTCTTTCAAATGTTGTAATTGTACTCCCCAATGCCACTTCCTCTAACAGCTTGCTACATATACACACTACCCACTGTGAGAATCAACGGTCCCTTAGATCTCTTTTAAATGTCTTCTCTCTCACCTTAAACTTATCCTTTCTGTTTCTGGACACACCCACCCGGAGGACATGATCTTGTCTATTCATCCTATCCACGCCTCTCATGATGGAGTAAAGGTTACCTCTCAGCCTCCAACACAAAAGGAACAAAATCCCAGCCTATCCTTATATCTCAAAACCTCCCGTCTCCGTCACATCAATTTAAACATTTTTCTCCTTCCCAGTTTATAACATCCTTCCTATAGCAGGGTAACAAGAATTGCTTCAAATGTGGCCTTACCATTCTCTTGTAGAACCACAACATGATGTGCCAATTCCTGTTATCAATGCTCTGACCGAAGGAAGTCAGCTTTCTTCCGCCTTATTCACTGCCCTGACAATCTGCGACTCCACTTTCATGGAACTGTGTACCTGGAATCTCTGTTTGGCAACACTCCCCAGCGTGCAACCATTTTCTGAATAAATCCTACACTCGTCTGTCTAAGAAAATGCAACATCTTACATTTATCTGCATGAAGCCTCATCAGCCAAACCTCAGCCCACTTGTCAAGTAGATCAAGATATCTTTGTTCTCTAAGATAGCCTTCTTCACTATCCAACATAACTCCAATTTTGGGCTTTTCATCTCCAAATTACTATCCACGGTTCCAAAGTTCTCATCCAAACAATTTACAAAAACAATGAACAACAGCAGCCTGGTCCTTGTGGTGCAACGTTGGACGCAGGCCACCAGTTGGAACAGCAAATCTCTCCCGCACCCTCTGTCTCCTACAAGCCAGTTTTGCATATAATTGGATAGCTCTCCCTGATCTCCTGTGATCTAACCTTATTAAATAGACGATCATGTGGAACATTGCTGGGCCTCACTAAGGTCCACGTAGACAACGTATGCTGCTTTACATTCATCTATCTTCCCGATCACCTCTTCAAAAACTGCAACCTAGTTTGTGAGACATGGATTCCCAGACATGAAGCCGTGCTGAATATCCCTAATCAGTCCTTGCCTTTCCAAATGCATGTAAATCCTGCCTCTCAGAATATCTTATCCCACCTTGACATTAAACTCACTGGTCTGTAGTTCCCTGGGTTTTCCTTGCAGCCAAATTACAAATAATGTAACGACATTACCTGTCTTCCTGTCCTCCAGGAACTCAACCGTGGCTGTCAATGCTACAATAAGAAAGCAAGTTTCCTCAACCAGAAACTCAGACAGTAATTTGCTGGAAAAGCTCTACAGGTCTAGCAGCATCTGTGCAGAGAAATCCGAGTAAATATGTTACAACACGCGGGAAAACCCACACCCCACCCTACGCTAATTTGAATTTGCAACACAGAAAAGATTTAATCCGTGCTGTAATCTGCAAAAATTCGGAAGGCCAATAAACATCCTAAAGGTCACTATTTAAAATAAAAATTAACAACTTTTTTTAAAAGTCTAACAGAGAATAATTAACTAACAGTTATTTGCAGCTCCTTTTCCTGACCTATCTTTCATTTTCCCTTCGACAATACTGGTCCGATAAACCCCCTCCCACCCCCCTTCCATTAAGATAGACCAAAACATACAAATTTCAGAACCAGCCAGCTGTCGAATCTTCTCTTTGTATCCTCCTCTGTCTTCGTTTCTTCTCCTTAGAGTTTCTGCTCCACAGGTCATTGATAAATGACGGTACATTTCGGAGAGCTATTCTCCGGGCAGTCTGCAGATATTGGTGGCGTGGCAGTTCTCCCCAAACTTTTCTTTTTTTTTGGCTTTATACCCAAAGCATCGGGTCATTTCATTCTTTTTAATATTGTCAAAATGCACAATTCAAACTCGAGTGTAGTTTAGTTTCTTGGGAGATAATTTAAACAGATTGATCAAATTTGATTTCATTTTTTGTCTCATAGCATCCCAGGTACTGCCAGCTGCTGGATACATGTTACATTGTAAATTTTCCAGAACTCACTGTGCTTGTAAATCCTTCAACTCTCTTAAAGATGCAGTACCCTTTATACGTTCATAACACAATCTTTCTCAAAAAGAGCCATCATAATTAAAACACAGTCTCATTTGTTTTTTTCTATTCTTTAAACACATTACTATAACATACAGATGACTTAAATCTAAGTTCACTTAACTTCTTCCCATATACCTACATTTAACATTGGATAAATACAAATCTCGTCTAGACTTTATCAGTTAAAACTGTGAGAACACATCTGCGATTACATTCTTACGACACACTAGATGTACAATTTTTAAATTAAAAGTATGTAACATAAGGCTCCAATGAAATAGCCTTTAAAATGTTCAAAGGATATAATCAGATTGGGATCCGTGCACACAACTGTCTCCAACACGCTGTTTGTGAGTACACATTAAAATGTTATAAGGCTTGTTCCAAACTCAATGGTTCTTTCTCAATCATGGAATATTTTCTCTGGTGGATGTTGAGTTTCTTTTAAAAGTACAATCCCATTTCATTGTCCTGTAGCAGTATAGCTCCAACTCCCATGTCACTGGCGTCGATGGCAACTTTGAAAGGTTTTGAAACGTTTGGTGTATCTAAAACTAGTTTGGTGGTCAATATTCCTTTCTAATGGTCGAATGTCTCCTGGCGTTATTTCGTCCACCAAAACTTTGTGTTCTTCTTCAGCAAGTCAATTCACGGTGCCACTACACTGCTGACGGTTGGAACAAACTTCCGATAGAATCCGCTGACTCCTCAGGAGCGAAGCACCCTTTTCTTCGAGGTTAGTCATGGAAATTCCTGGGTAGCTTTTGTCTGTGTTCCATGGGTCAAATTTCCATGACCGATGTTTTGTCCCAAGGACATCAGGTCTGCTTTCGCGAATTCAGTTTTGTTTAATTTTATCACCAGTTTGGTTTCTCATATTCATTCAAAGAGCTCTGCCAACTGTACCACGTGATCTTTCCAGAACTTAGTAAAGATCATTACATCGTCTAAATGGATTGCACAGTTTATTATACAGGCCACAACTCTGTTCATGGATCTTTGGAATGTGTTGGGTGTGTTCTTCATTCCAAAGGGCATCACTTTGAATTGATAAAGTCCATTTTGCGTTATAATTCAGAAATTTATTTTACCGTCTCTGAAAAATGTACCTGCCAGAAACCACAAATTAAGTCCAACTTTGTGATGTAACTGACTTGTCCAACTTTCTCGATATTCTCTTCCAATGTCAGCATTGGATATAAGTCTGATTTTGTGACAGTGTTGACTTTCCAATACTCCAACCAAAATCATTTAGTCCCATCCGATTTGGGAACTAAAATGATTGGCGAGCTCCACTCGCTCTGGCATGGTACGATGATGACCTCATTGAGCATGACCTCCACCTCCTTCTGGACATGTCTGGCTTTGAGAGGATTAAGCTGATAGGGGTGTTGATTTATCGGAATAGTATTCCATATGTTTACTTCAGGTACAATGACATTAGTACCCCAATATAATTCTTATATTTGTCCTCATATTGCAATAACAAACTTTTCAAATGCGTTCTATGCTTCTGAGGCAGATTGTTTATGAACCAATTCCACTGCTCAAGGACTTCTACATTTTTAACATATTTTGAGGCACACCAAAATCCACAACATTTGGAATTGATTCCTCACTCTGTGGGGCAGAAACGAGCACCGTTTCTCCAATTCTTTCCCTCCTCAACTTTTCCGGACAGCACATTCATTTATAAGCCACATGAAGGGAATTCTGAATGTGGGAATGGGTGACAGAGGTGCTAATTTCTTTACTGCCTGTGGCTTACCTATTATTTGGCATATATGACACGTATGCCAGAAGCTAATCATATCTTTGTGAATTCCAGGTCAATAAAAATGTTTTTGTCCCTTAGCCTGACTCCTTCGAACCCCTTGGTGACCTCCCACAGGTAGTTCATGTGCTACCCGTAACACTTCCTGTCTCTATGCTGCCGGCAACATAATCTGGTGCACCTCGGCACAATACTCCTCTGCACTAATCTATCGTAGTCTCTATTTCCGTTTTAGGATTCTATATTTCTGATAATAATCCTCAGGAATATCTCTGCCTCACTTTTGGAGTCCGCATCGACATATATATCTTTTATCATCTTGCCTGTCTGTTGCAAATGCTTTCGACTTTCAGGACTAAACACCTTTGTCTGAACCTCTGTTTGTTCATGTTTGCGCTGCACCATTACGTCAAACAGGATGTCGGCTAACTGAACCATAACTCCTTCTTCGTTGTCTTTAGTTTGTGCTTCGTGCTGTGACTTCGTGCTGGGATCTGGTTACTGTAAAGTCTGGGAAAATACCAGTATATTTCTGTTTTAACTCCTCAGTTTTTTTTATCTTCTTGGGGCTTCTCCACAACGAGAGGTATCACTCCCAACTTGGATCCTGCTAAATCATTCTTGAGAACAAACTGGATTCCTGGAACTCATACTCTGTCAGTCACTCCCACGGTTACTTCCCCAGACTTGAGTAGGCTCTCAAACCTGATCTTATGGAGAGAAAAGCTAAATTTCTGTCCATCTATCCCACAAATTATGACACTCTCAGGTAACAGATCAGAAATATTGTAAATTTGCTCATCTCTTACTACCAGAAACTGGTTATATCCTGTATCTCTCCAAATTATAATTTATTCTCCTTCTCCTCCTGTTTCTTTCTGAGTAAATTTTCATCACAGAGGCGAATTCTTTATAGAGATCAGGTACTAAGTCCATACCCAGCCTGTACCGAGGCTGTGCACTTTCCTGCAGCTCTTCGGTTCTTGTTGATGGTTCCTTTAAGACTTTCACTAATGCCACTGGCTTACCTTCTTTTACCACATCTTATCCCACAGTCCCTTTCTTAACGATCAGCACTATGACCATACATACCCCTTCTTATGGCAGTGAAAGCATCTTTCCCAATGCCCTTCTGAAAATACGGGCACTGTAGTTTTCAATGTCCCACTCTATTACCTTTCACCGCGTTTATATACTCTGGGACATCTTCTTTAAACTGTGGTCCACTCTTATTCACCACTGTTTCTTTTACAATGTAGCATCTCCACATCTCCCAAATGCAATCCTTCACAGGACGAAATTCTGGTTGGAAACTTGTCTTACGCTGCAACATGTATTCATCTGCTAATTCTACTGCCCTTCTCAATTGCTGAACTTTCTGTTTCTCCATATGAATTCTTATCATCTCTGGAAGTGAGTTTTTTCAATTCCTTCAGCAGAGAAATCTCCTCATAGGTCATATCTATGTTTGAAGCAAGCATCCATCTATCAAAACGCCTATGTTTAATTATTTAAAACTCAATGTAAGTCTGCCTGATTACTTCTTTATGGTTTTGTACTGCTGTCTATATGATTCTGGTACCAATTCGTGAGCATTTCAAATAGCTTGGTTGACGTCTTGAGAATCTCGTAACCCCTCATTTGACAGCGGAAAAAATACCTCACTCGCCCTGCCTACCATATTAGTCTGAACTAGCATTACCTTGGGCCACTCGAAATGCCAAGCCAATTTTTCAAATGAGATAAAGAAGGCAGCAACATCTTTCTCATTAAAATGTTGCAGAGTTTTGACATGGTTGCATATAACACTACCGTCTCTTTTAATCTCAATCTTTTTATTGTGACTTTGCTGACCAAATCGCAACTTCTCATGTTCAAATTCTCTCTCTTTTTGGTCAGCTAAGAACCTGCTCCTTCTCTTTTTCTCTCTGTCCGTTCTGTCTTGCTTTCTGTTCTTTTCTCTCTCTTTTTCTCTCCCTTTGTTTACCTTTAAACTTATTTTTCCTTAATTGTAATTTAAGTTTTCTTTTCACACACTACTGCACTTTTCTGTGTTTCTGACACACCTTAATATGTGAGAAATTCCCGGACAATTTCAGCTTTACTTTTGTCCTTGATTAAATCCAAATTGAACTTCCTTGCTAATTCTTAAAGTTTGGCCTTTATCTTTCCTTCTAAGATTTCGTGGCAAATTTGAGAATCATCTTCAAACCCCTCTTAACTTTTTAACAGCCAGTTATCTCACTTTTAATTTAAACAAACACACGTCATCGGAATTAAACTAGTTGTCTCACTGGCGTTTTACGTAAAGATCTCAGACACGAACGTGCATATGTTTAAATATACTTTGTTTTCTTTTCACCCCCAAAATCTATTCAAATCTGCTCAAATATCAGACTGGATCTGTCTAAACCTGTTCATATTGTGGACGAAAGCCCCTAAGCTGTTACGACACAGGGTTAAACCCTCACTTGATTTAAACCAGCCACACAAATAAAATTCACCTCATGCCATAAACTGTTCAATTTCGAGTGGCAAAGATCCATTTACAGAGGTCACAATTTAAAGTAAAATTAACAATTTTGTTATTAAGTACAACAGGGAATAATAAAAGAAACAAATATTTAGAACTTCCTTCGGTTAAACGTATCTTTTACCTCCCACTCTACAATACTGTTGAGATAAAACAGCAAAAAAAGGGTTTACAAAAATTATCACGTTTCAAAACCAGTCTGCTTTGTCGATTCTCCTTTGTAGACTTTCCTCTGTAGAATTTTCTCTCGGTTGGCATTGATGTTCTGCTGTACAAACCTCTTATAGACGGTACCTTTCAGAAAGTCCTTCAGCTCACAGTCTATCTTTCTGGATTCCCTTGGCAGTTCAAAATCCCCAGTTTTACAACTCTAAACATCGGCCATTTCATTGATTTTGATGTCATCATATATTTCAAACTCCATTTGATATCAGTGTGTTGGGTCAAATCTTAATCTGGCCGGATTTAATTTGCTTTTTGTTTTGTGGCAACTCAGCTATTGATTTCACAGTCAAATGTTGCATTTACCTTCTTTCAGAACACTTTGTGCCAGCTTCCAGCCTCTCTTAAATGTAACATATATCTCTACACCTTCATAACAATAACTTTTATCTGCCCTGCATAGCTTTCCATCAATTTGATCAATTTAGTAAAATCACATGGTAGTCTTTTCTGTTCCAAAAAGCCCCATTTTCTCTATTCCTTTACTTAAATCCATCTTTCCAATTATCATTCCAATTACTTACAATGTTACTAGTATTCTTTGACAAATAATTCCATTGTGTGTGTGTGTGTGTGTGTGCATATTTGTGTGTATGTGTATGTGATTGCATGTGTGTGTGGATGCATGTGTGTGTGTATATGCGTGCTTGTGCGTGTGTTTTGTGAATAATTCTTTGTAATTGGACTGACATGAAAGAATGAGATGTTATCACATTCCCATGTGAAAGAGTAAACGTGCAACGTTTCTAAGCTTTCTGATATCAAAAAAAATGTAAAAAACCTCCTTTATTCATGGTTGGAAAAGTGAACAAATCATGTTCACAGACCGAATGGCAGTAATGTCATGAACCTTAACTGGGATCATTAAATGACCAAATATTTAGTTTTCTCTTGAGAGTTTAAATTCAGCTTTATTTTTCAATTGTGTGATGCATACATTTTTATCAATAATCAATCAACATTGGTGACAAAACCAGAGGTTTCTGGAAATGCTCAGTAGTTCTGTCAGTATCTCTTGTGAGAAAGCTGATTCAACATAACGTAGAGAATGGGTCTGGGTTGTTTGTGTTATGCCAACAGTGGTCAGCGATATGCCGCTTAGGTGCATTAGTCAGGGGTAAATGTAGAGTAACAGAGTAGGGGAATGGGTCAGAATGGGTTCCTCTGCAAAGGGTCAGCTTGGACGTGCTTTTTGAAACGGCCTGTTTCTCCACTGTAGGCATTTTATGATTCTATGATTTCTTCATACAAAGGCAGGTCGGTGCCAGGATCAAGAATATTTCTGAGCATGCTCAGGGCATATTGAAGTGAGAAGGTAAACAGCCAGAGGTCGTGGTTCACATTAGCACCAATGACATCGGTAAGAAGAGGGCAAGGTTGAAAGCCCCTGATAAGAAACTTCAGGGAGTTAGGAGTGAGTTTAAAAGCAGGATCTCCTGGGTTGTGTTTTTGAGATTACTCCCCAGGCATCTGGAAGTGACTCAAGGAAGAGGAAGCTAGTCGAGTTGAATATGTAGCCAAGAGCTAGTTTGGAAGGAGGGTTTCTGATTTTGGATGATTCCGATCGCGTTCAGTGTATGTGGGAACAGTACAAAAAGGAAAGTGTGCACTTTAACTGGAGCCGCCCCACCATCCTGGAAGGGAGGTGTGATCGCGCAGATTTAAGCTAATGATACAGGAGGCTTGGAACCAAAGCAGCAGGTCAGAAACTGAGCAGAACGTAAAGGTTTGTCAAATAAACATGCAGAGCCATTTTAATGACCATGCTGAGGGAACCTATCACAACAACTTTAAAAATGTGAGTTGCAAGTTGGAGTAAATGATAGGCTCACTATTATCAGGGATCAATAAATAAGGATGGAGCGCCTGTGCACATTAGTATTAAAAGAGAAAGATAAATCAATAGAACTTTTGTTAAAACGTTTTCTAACTAAATGTGTGCAGTATTTGGGATAAAATGAATGAGCTGATAGCGCAAAAAGGTATAAATAGGTACGGCATGGTGGGCATGACTGAAACGTGGTTTCATGAAGGCCCGGACTGGGGTGTTAAATGTCCAAGGCTACCCAGTATTCAGACAAGAAGGAACATCAGGTGGAGTGCCTGTAGTCGTTAAGGATTATGTCAAGGCTGAATTAAGAAATGATACTAGCACGTGGGACAAAACTGATGAATCAGTCTGGTTTGAAATAAAACACACTGAAATAAATCTATTGGTAGGAGTATTCCAGCCCACAAACTACCCCCCTCCCCTCCCCTCCCACGACAAATTACTGTCAAAGTAAGGAATAGCATGAACCAGGAAATAACGATGGCTTGAGACAAGAGCACAAGAGTGATTATTGGAATGTGAGCATGCAAATTGACTAGATTAATCAAT